>NC_134265.1:348397133-348627133 GCF_031893055.1 Leptodactylus fuscus
GATAGATAGATAGATAGATAGATAGATAGATAGATATGAGATAGATAGATAGATAGATAGATAGATAGATAGGAGATGATAGATAGATAGATAGATAGATAGATAGATAGATAGATAGGAGATAGATAGATAGATAGATAGATAGATGATAGATAGATAGATAGATAGATAGGAGATAGATAGATAGATAGATAGGAGATAGATAGATAGATAGATGATAGATAGATAGATAGATAGATAATAGATAGATAGATAGATAGATAGATAGATAGATAGATAGATAGATAGGAGATAGATAGATGATAGATAGATAGATAGATAGATAATAGATAGATAGATGATAGATAGATAGATAGATAAGAGATAGATAGATAGATAGATAGATAGGAGATAGATAGATAGATAGATAGATGATAGATAGATAGATAGATAGATAGATAGATAGATAGGAGATAGATAGATAGATAGATAGATAGATAGATAGATAGATAGGAAATAGATAGATAGATAGATAGATAGATAGATAGATAGATAGGAGATAGATAGATAGATAGATAGATAGATAGATAGATGGATAGATAGATGATAGATAAAAGATAGATAGATAGATAGATAGATAGAAGATAGATAGATAGATAGATAGATAGATAGATAGATAGATAGATAGGAGATAGATAGATAGATAGATAGATAGATAGATAGGAGATAGATAGATAGATAGATAGATAGATAATAGATAGATAGGAGATAGATAGATAGATAGATAGATAGATAGATAGATAGATAATAGATAGGTAGGAGATAGATAGATAGATAGATAGATAGATAGATAGGAGATAGATAGATAGATAGATAGATAGATAGATAGATAGGAGATAGATAGATAGATAGGAGATAGATAGATAGATAGATAGATAGATAGATAGGAGATAGATAGATAGATAGATAGATAGATAGATAGGAGATAGATAGATAGAAGATGATAGATAGATAGATAGATAGATAGATAGAAGATAGATAGATAGATAGATAGATAGATAGATAGATAGATAGATAGATAGATAGGAGATAGATAGATAGAAGATGATAGATAGATAGATAGATAGATAGATAGATAGATAGATAGGAGATAGATAGATAGATAGATAGATAGATAGATAGATAGGAGATAGATAGATAGATAAGATAGATAGGAGATAGATAGATAGATAGATAGATAGATATGAGATAGATAGATAGATAGATAGATAGATAGGAGATGATAGATAGATAGATAGATAGATAGATAGATAGATAGATAGATAGATAGGAGATAGATAGATAGATAGATAGATAGATGATAGATAGATAGATAGATAGATAGATAGATAGGAGATAGATAGATAGATAGATAGGAGATAGATAGATAGATAGATAGATAGATGATAGATAGATAGATAGATAGATAGATAGATAATAGATAGATAGATAGATAGATAGATAGATAGATAGATAGATAGATAGGAGATAGATAGATGATAGATAGATAGATAGATAGATAATAGATAGATAGATGATAGATAGATAGATAGATAAGAGATAGATAGATAGATAGATAGATAGATAGATAGGAGATAGATAGATAGATAGATAGATAGATAGATAGATAATAGATAGGAGATAGATAGATAGATAGATAGATAGATAGATAGATAGATATGAGATAGATAGATAGATGATAGATAGATAGATAGATAGATAGATAGATGATAGATAGATAGATAGATAGATAGATAGATAGATAGATAGATAGGAGATAGATAGATAGATAGGAAATAGATAGATAGATAGATAGATAGGAGAAAGATAGATAGATAGATAGATAGATAGATAGATAGATAGATAGATAGGAGATAGATAAAAGATAGATAGATAGATAGATAGATAGATAGATAGATAGAAGATAGATAGATAGATAGGAGATAGATAGATAGATAGATAGATAGATAGATAGATAGATAGATAGATAGATAGGAGATAGATAGATAGATAGATAGATAGATAGATGATAAATAGATAGATAGATAGATAGATAGATAGATAGGAGATAGATAGATAGATAGATAGATAGATAGATAGATAGAAGATAAATAGATAGATAGATAGATAGATAGATAGATAGATAGGAGATAAATAGATAGATAAATAGATAGATAGATAGATAGATAGGAGATAGATAGATAGATAGATAGATAGGAGATAGATAGATAGATAGATAGATAGGAGATAGATAGATAGATAGATAGATAGGAGATAGATAGATAGATAGATAGATAGATAGATAGATAGATAGGAGATAGATAGATAGATAGATAGATAGATAGATAGATAGGAGAAAGAAAGAAAGAAAGAAAGAAAGAAAGAAAGAAAGAAAGAAAGAAAGAAAGAAAGGAGAAAGATAGATAGATAGATAGATAGATAGATAGGAGATAGATAGATAGATAGATAGATAGATAGATAGATAGGAGAAAGAAAGAAAGAAAGAAAGAAAGAAAGAAAGAAAGAAAGAAAGAAAGAAAGAAAGAAAGGAGATAGATAGATAGATAGATAGGAGATAGATAGATAGATAGATAGATAGATAGATAGGAGATAGATAGATAGGAGATAGATAGATAGATAGATAGATAGATAGGAGATAGATAGATAGATAGATAGATAGATAGATAGATAGATAGATATGCCATAGTAGAGGCCATTCTATACAACACACTCTGTATCCACTGAATACATACAGACAGTGCGCTCCTATATACAGTGTGTACACGGTCGGTACGATTGCTTTACACGCCAGTGGGACAAGCGCTGTATCACGCTGTAATAATGCTATGGACACACTTGATCAATCTCGCCATATGCAGTTAAATTGAATATATTTAACGTAATACTCTGGATATCTGGAAACCTAATGAGGTGTACTGTGTGCAAATCCTCTCTAACTTATCACATCACAGACTCCCCTCACCACAGGCCCATCTGCTCGCCCCAAAGTCTGGGGAGTGGGAGCGCCACTCGCTGCTAGGACATTTATATTAACATAGAGGTCATAGCTTGTAATATCCCTACAGGAGGAAATTCTCCTCCAGAAAAATTCAATTCATGACTGTTTTGGCATAAAGAAAAAAAATTCTGTATATGTTTACTGTGTATTTATTGATATTTTTTTTAATGTTTTTTAAAATCTTGAATTTTTTTTAAAGTTTATATTAGAAACGGCTTTCCCTGGCCCTTGTAATTTTTGTATTCTAACTTTGAAGGCTTGGTTGTCCTTTTAGGATGGCTAACAGAGACAATTGCCCTACTGACCCCAATGTCTCCTCCCCTTCCAATTCGGCAGATGTTCTCCTTCCCAGCTTGCTACAAGCCTCACTAACCTGTGGTATTATTAGGGCACAGTAAAAAGACTCCAATACACAAAAGAGCAAAGTTGTCTGAGCTCACCAAATCCAATGGGACCAGTTGACAATCTTGTGTGTCGGGGCGGTGTTCACTGTGTTGACTTCTTTTTTGGGAAACAAAAGATTGGCCGTGTTGAATTTCCAGTGCCACGGTGGCATTGGCCTACTTCTTTCTACCTAAGAAGAACGCCTACATGTTCAGCTGAACCAAGTGTGCATGTGTATGGGGAATGGGGAAGACAGGGATGGCTGTTGGTTGAATGACTTTTGGCCGATGGCTGTTGAAGGTCTATGGCCAACTGTACAAAGTGGTGAACCCCTTTAAGCCTATGTGTTGGAAGGAAAACTGTCTACAGTGAGCCCACTTGGCACAGCCATAAGATGAACATATATACCCATATACATGCTATCTTTAGGTCCCGGGTCACCACTAGGATAGAGCCGATCTTGAGATTTCAGGATCATTTTTATAAATCCAATTTCTGATCATTTTCCAGCCGATCCCGATCGTGAAACTTGCTCGATTGCCGATCGGGATCCGATCTTTCCCAATCCCGATCGCTCAACCCTAGTCAAAAATCACTTATGGTCATATATATGGTAACTTCTATGCCATCAACCATACTGTACATGGGGCCAACCATTTTTGGCAATCGGCAGTGACAAGGGCTCACTGTATAAAGGGCAACTAGAACACTATAGGCGGTACAGATGGAGGTTGTGGGGGCCCAAAAACAAGACACCAGAATTATATATGGCACACGGCAGCTGGGTTCCCGATGCACATTTTGTATTAGGGCCCAAGAACTGTAGGTTATACACTAAATATATATTTTCTCTTGCTTTCTCTCATTTTTCCTTCTGGAGAGATAAAGTAGTTCAGGAAATACAGAACTGTCTCGGTGACTGAAAGCTTGGCAGAACATCACCGGCCCCGGGGTCACCAGGGTGCGAGAAATGAAAGTGTCGGTCTTTTAAGGATGCAGAGGCTTCTATCGGAGGGTCGCGGGTTCACGGACTCCTCATGTTGATGGTGACAGAAAATCATTGCTGTCACAAAGCATCTGGCAGGCCATGGTGGGACACGAGCTCTTGGTCTACAACCATCCCGGTGGACCCAACCTGACATGACAATAATTATTAGCACTACGGCTGAGTCTCCGGGATGGAAGTGTCTGAGTAGCAGAATCCTTATCTCTCCCAGAAACTTATGGGGTCATCCCTATACTCTCCACTGTGTGAATTAACTGTTCACCACATCGCAGACGCTTTACACGTCAAATGTGAAGACATATTACATCAGTATATAAAAATGAGGAGGACGATGTCGTTGTAAAGAATATTGGGGAACATTCTTTTCGTCCCCTGGCAGAAAAGTCACTCAAAAAAGTTGCAAACTTTGCCTTGTTATTCTTCGTTTTTACGTCACCCTTTCCTAAAAAGAGCATGGGGATGGCAGTTTTCTGACTATGACCTGGGGTACATTTAGCTTAGGTCCTACAAGCACCACACAGACCACATTATAGCCTATGGGGTCCACGGGTTTCCAAAGGTAACCATTTTTTGATCAGGCTTCTTTCCCCAAGAAGACTCCCTGAACGGAAACCCATGAGCAGATGTGAACCGGGTCAAAGACTTAAAGGGATTTGCGGAAATGCAGTATTTTTGGCTGCTGTGGAAACACAGAAGAAAAAAAATGATGTGTATAAGGAGTGGTTCTTACGAAGTAATTTGACATTGTATTTTTACGGCAGAAACTTTATGGTTTATGGTTGAAGCAGATTTTGGAAGGCGATTTTGATGCTGATTCTGAAAATCTGCTCCAAAACCTGCTTAAAGTTAAAAAATGTGTATCCTAGTCTTTCCAATGGTAATCTGTCTGGAAAAGAAAAAAAATTCAGCTACTTCCTCCCATAAAAATGTATGGGATGTGGGAAAGTAAGCTTGGTAGAAGCAGCGGTGCGGACCCAAACAGTCAAGACAGGGACACAAAATATGCAGCAAACTAATTTATTTAGAAAAAAAAACACATGAAAATAAATAAACCTTGACTTCAGGCACAAAATAAAACAAAATACAGCCTTAACTTCGAGCAAAAACAAAATAAAAACCTGCTCGTCTGCAACTAACTAACTAACTAACTAACTAACTAACCTAACTATACGTGTGGCTTACTAGGAGCCACACAATCAGAACAGGAGCAATATAGTCTCACCGGACTCAGGGTTACAGGACAGAACCACACACCTTCTTTCACCTCATGGAACTGCCCTGCAATGCAAGAGCTGCAGCCTTTTCTGGCCCAGGATCTACCCCTGGGCTGAGGCCTACTCTAGATCCACCCTGGACCACACATAGGTCATAAACCTGGGGGTGATACCTGTATATCTGGACTCCAGCATTCTGGTGGAATTTGGAGCTGATTTTGAGTTAGAATCAGCTCCAAATTCCTATGTGTGAACCTACCCTTACAGTACCAGCAAAGTCAATGAGAATTTGTTTAATCTCATCCATGCATTGTGGGGGAGGGGCAAAAAAAGCTGCAGAAAAGTGCTTAACATTTTATCGAAAACGTAGTGGTAAATGCAGCAAAAACTCAATGTTTTTAGCTGTGTTTGGCTACGTGCGGCCTCACTATAGTACATGTGTCCCATTTATTGATTTGCCTTCCAGCCTACCCGTAAACCCATGAGTGACAGTGGATTTAACCCAGTCTATCGGAGGGTTTACTTTGTTTGTCGAGTATTGGCGAGTTGCTTTTTGCTTCCTTTACGAGTATTTTCCCCCCTTCTTTTCGCTTGCACGCGATAAAGCTTGCGTTCCTGTGAAGCAATATGTACCGCTCGAATCCTGACCCACATTTATTAAACTATTTATGAGATCACGCCTGTAGTGGAAAAGTTATTTATATGCAGATTGATTTGATGAAATTTTTATAATGCTTTTCTATTTCATTATAATTAGCGAGACATTAGGTCAGAAGTAATGTTTCGCGATGCGGAGCTGAAGGTCTTTCTTAAAGCATCGAAGGTAGATTAAACAATGAGAGTAACTGGCAGGAAATTGAATTCCGTCTTCATCTGTTCTTAAAACACAAGGAATCGGAATTGTACAAACAGAAGGACGTTCTACATAATAAATAATAAATAAAAAAAAAACTAATTGGATATGTAAATTGTTTTTAAAGAGAAAGTTCATAGAGAAAAAGAACCTGAATTGAGGGGTTATTTCACCAAAAAATAATCTACATCCGTGTAGTGATTCTGGACACAAAGATTTGTTATTCCGTACCTTATCAGAGATATTGGGAAAAGATGTAATTTTGCCATTCTCTGTCAGGTTATTATCCCCTGACCCTGGTCTATAGTCTCTCACTTTGCCAAATCAGTATCCCTGCGCTATGCTGAGGAGGTCCAAAAGGCTGAAACAGCGCTGTCCATAGCTGGGGATCTGTTCCTTTTGGAATAGAAATACTAATTTGGCTTTTTAACTGAGTCATGCATGATGTTAAGGATGCTCTCCTCTAGAGGGCGACATACAGAGTGCACTGTTCTCCTAATTACACCCTGGAGATTAGATTTGCATATTTTTTACCCAGAATCCCTAGCGGAGCAGAGTGACTTGTAAGTCTCCGTACTGCCTATGTAGGCACACACTCTCCCTGATGTGTACGATTATCCCCTGACCCTGGTCTATAGTCTCTCACTCTACTAAATCAGTATTCCTGCGCTATACTGAGGAGGCCCAATAGTCCGAAACAGCGCTGTCCATAGCTGGGAATCTGTTCCTTTTGGAATAGAAATACTAATTTGGCAATTAAATCTGCATCATGATAGTAGGCTTATTAACTCAGTCATGCATGATGTTAAGGATGCTGCTCTCTAGAGGGCGACATACAGAGTGCACTGTTGTCCTAATTACATCCTGGAGAATAGATTTGCATATTTTTTACCCAGGATATGTTGTGTTATATGTACCTATCAGTGGTCGCCTAGTGGTGGTGCTGTCAACTGCAGGCAGCTGATGGTTGGGACAGATTACCCAGGAGCCAAATTACCCAGTAGGACAAGAAGGACACCATCTAGCCCCAATCTGGTGGGAAGGCTAGATCATAGTCCCCACAGACATCAGAGGTAGCCCTGTTGACCGTGATTATAGAGGCCAGAATGCCGATTATGTATTAACCCTAAGGGCTAGTTGACACGGGGCAAGTTGGCAGCAGATTTTGATGCAGAATCCGCCTCAAAATCCGCTGCTCCCATTAACTTCAATGGGAGCCGCTCGCTTCTTTTTTCCGCTAGCTAGTAACAGAAAAAAGAAGTGAGCTGTCCTATCATGCCATGGCTATTCATTTGGGCCTAATCCATTGCAGAATGCCGCGACGGGATGCCAGTGCACCGCACCAGCATCCCATCATGGCAGCCGCGATGGAATGTGTACATGCAGAACTCCGGGTGAACTAGCCCTAATGTTGCCGCATTGAGTGCTTATTGTTCTGATTACCTGTTAGCCTTTACTGTTGCCTGTCACTATAGGCACTGTGCACAGTAAACTCTTTCATTAAGATAATCTTTCTCTACCTATTAAGTACAAGTTCCAAGGTTGCTACCAGAAACTTGTCCCTGAGAGGAGAAGGAGACTCCCTCCCCGCAGGGATGCTGCACAACACAGAGTAAAAGAGTTATATGTGCTGTTTAGCACCAACATTTTCCACAGTGTTTAGTCCTAGTTGGGTTCACAATCTAAATTCCATCTTTGCATGTCGTTGGAGTGTGGGAGAAAATACAAATTCAATGCAGATGTTGCTCTTTTTTGGATTCAAACCCAGGAGGGTCCACAGTGCTGCAAAATTACACACCAAAGCACTGTGACCATCCGTCAAGTGAATTGCAAAGTCAAAAAAACTTGTAGGGTGATCAACAGGGCACTTCAATTTATAGGATCAGGCAGGAGTGGAACCACCACCACAACAGCTGTAGCGGTCTGTAGAGGGGTCCTGTAAAGGGGGCCCTTACTGAATGGGACAATATACAGTGGGGGGCCTGTATATTATGTGTGAAGACCTGTAAAGGGGTTTTATACTGTGTGCAGGGGTCAGTAAAGGAAGCAGGGGGTAAGTAGAGGGGGCAATATACTGTATTGGGGCCAATAAAGGAGGAAGTGTACCATGCAACAACCCCTTTATACCATATATCACCCCCATGGGTGGGGTCAGCAACTGTATTGTACTGTGTGGGGGGTCAGTACAGAGGGTGTTATACTGTGTGGAGGCAAGGATATGGTGTCATATACTGTGTGGGGTTTGGGGAGGGTCCAGTTCTTGCTATGTGGTCCTATCGTTTCTAGAATGGGTTGGTACAGATAGGACAGAGAATAGAATGAGAATGTGGTCAGAATAAATCTAATCATGAAATAACATCATTACCGCCGCAATAGTCCTCCAGAAAAAAAAATATTCATTGACTGCGAGCAGAAATATTGAGAAATTATCAAATATCACACAAATTATATTAAACAATTGCAAAACATTTTAATCATTGACTTTCAGGGGTGAAAACTTTTTGTCACAAAGAAGAAGAATTGATTCCAGAGACAGAACACGGAAAAACAATTTCACACTTATTGTCTAGGAACGTTTTCTCTCTTCTGGGATCCATTATTGTCCCGACACCTTATTCATTACAGGTCCCTGACTACAGATACAGATGAGCACAGACAAACAACTCTTAAAGGGGTTGTCCATTAGAATTAGATAATCATGGCTGATTTCACAGGCTGTTTGGGGTTTTTTCTAAGCTTTAAAGCCTAAGTTCATTGACTACATTGAGTGTTATGATTCTACAAATTCCTATACCGCCAATTTTATTTTATTATTTCCTCTGTTTGAGTTACTTTCTACAGGAGGGGGGAGAACCATATTGGCAGACCATATTGGTGTGACATTATGATTGAAAAAAATTACCGCCAGTTTGGAGAGGCTTGGTGAAGAGGAGTCCTGGCATGGTCACCATTTTGTGGACATGCTAATAAGTGTCACTTCATTACGTACAGAGAAAGAGCAGGGCTGGGAAACAAAGGGGTGTGGGGCACTAAGGGAGCGTTATCTTGTATTGGGACACTGTATGGGAGCACTGAGTAGACCAGAATTATATACAGATGAAAGTCCCCAAGGGCTTATAGAGGAGCGTACCTCAATAATGTGGAATCCAAAGGATCATGGCACAATCCAACCTTCGAAAGCATTCCATTATATTCAACTTGGCTCCAAAGACAACGGTCTTAAAGGGATTGAGCCATTAAGGTCACTTATCCCCCTATCCACTGGACATGTAATAAGTAAATGCTGGGAGCCCGATCAGGAAAACAGGGACACCCCCCCCCCAAAGCCTCCTTGTAAATAGAGCACCAGTGCACTTGCATGTCCATTCACTTTTATGTGGCTGCCAGGACTGTATTCTTGCCTGTAGCTACATAGTAGTGAATGGAGGGCTGGTCATGAGGGCAGTGTCATAACTAGGAATGGTGGGCCCCTGAGGCAAAATGTTGACATGCCCACCCTCTTCCTCTCCTGACCGACACCGAAGATTCTGACCGATTCCTCCCCTGCATTCCTGCACGCTCTATTATGCCCCATAGTGGGCGCTGCACACAGTATTATGCCCCATAGGGGCCACAGTACACAGTATTATGCCCCATTGTGATCCCTGCACATACTATTATGGCCCATAGTGGCCCCTGCACACAGTATTATCCCCCATAGTGGCCCCTGCACACAGTATTATCCCCCATAGTGGCCCCTGCACACAGTATTATGCCCCATTGTGAACACCCATGAAGAATTATTATACTCTGGAGCATTTCAGACCCCAGAGTATAATAATAAGAGACCGAGAGGGGATACCAACATAAAAAAACACAGTTACTTACCTCTCCCTGGCTCTGCTGCACTCCTCGGTGGTGTCGACCATCTTCAATGACGTTCGGGACATCACATGACCCGGGACACAGGCCCGGGTCATGTGATGTCAGGGACGTCACAGAAATAAGCCCAAAGACTGTCTGGAACTCAGAGAGGTAAGTAATAGTGATTTTTATATTCTCTTACCTCTCCCGAGCTCTGATCATTATACTCGAGGGTCTGTAACAGTGTTTGTGGGGCCTGCAGCTTCACTTACCTATCCTGGCCCCTGCCAGGATCGGTAAGTAAATAGAGCCCATTAACGGCTTGAGTAACGGCCTATTAAGAAAAAAAAATGCAGCGGTCCCCCAATGTCCTGTGTCCTGTGGCAGCTGCTACCCTGGTAGTTACGCCCTTGCACAGAGGTGCACAGGTGCCCCACCATTTTCGTCCTTGGTCAGAGCAAGTACGACACTTAGGCCCTCTCCTGTGGATAGCAGATAAGTGTCCATAATGGCACAAGCCCCTTCATTCTAGAGGATCACACAAGATGGCTGAAAAGTGATAACCTTGTGACAAGGTTCCTCTCCCCCGCCTCATCAGCCCGATGGGGTTAACCAGACAACACATTATATACGGCAATGCATTTTAATTAAAACATCAACTTTCAAGGCTTAAATCAAAAGTACATTATCTGCCATCAGCGTCTAATGTAAAGTGAGTGATTTATATTTAGATGTGAAGATCCCTGATGAAGGAATTGGGCGCGCGGCTCTTACTACTTAAATGAATGATTTCTCTCTGTTTTTCAATAAGCCGCATTTAAAATTGAAATCTTTTTGGAGTGAAGTGCGAATGTGAACTCCAATAATAAAACCTTACAATCTGCTGGGAAAAAAAAAGACACTTGTGCAATATTTAAAGAGACCTGGAACCTAGATTTAGACTGCTTCATAGCCCCGTCTACTGTGCAAATGCAGCATTTGTTCTCTGTTATTGGCAGTTCACGCATCTGCGGCGTCTTTGAAGAAGACATATCTTACATCGTATAGATGGCTCTCGATTGTAGCTGATTATACAACTACCACCGGCTACATGGATTACTGTAGCCGGTGGTAGTTGTATAATGTGTCCTGTCTCATCAGAAGGACAGACTCCTACTTGGTTACTGTAGCCGGTGGTAGTTGTATAATGTGTCCTGTCTCATCAGAAGGACAGACTCCTACTTGGTTACTGTAGCCGGTGGTAGTTGTATAATGTGTCCTGTCTCATCAGAAGGACAGACTCCTACTTGATTACTGTAGCCGGTGGTAGTTGTATAATGTGTCCTGTCTCATCAGAAGGACAGACTCCTACTTCATCCCTTTTTACATTATTTACAACGCAGCTTGGCTTGTTCTGATTGACTCCTGTGTCTAAGCATAAGCTCAACAGGAAGCCCATACAAAGAAACTAAAAACTAAACAGAATCGGCCTTCAAAACCAATAATAGTGCCATGTAGACCATAAAACCATGAAGCAATGCCCATAACATAATGTTTTATAGATTTACATAACAGGCTGCAAGTGAAATGGTGAAGGCCTAGGGGTTTGCCTCATTTGTCTACAGACAGCCGTAACACAGACGGAGGCTGAAAATGTCAAACGGGTAGTGTTAGGAGATGAGAAGGTATAGCAGTTTGCATGCGCTTCAAGGGGGTTTAAAGGGTTTTCTAAGCCCCAAAAACATTTTTGAAATTGATGACCTATCCACAGGGTAAGTCATCAATATATGATCTGTGGGGGTCCAATACCCTAATCCTACATAGATCAGCTGTTCTGGTTGCCTCCAGAAGCTGCAGTAGTAAATGGGGAGCCAATATAGTTTGCTGCCCCGATGTGGCACCCACTCCTTCTCCACTACTGCAGCTATTGGAGACTGATCTGTGTGGGGTTTGGGTGCCGAACCACAAAGATCTTATACTGATGACCTATCCCATGGATAAGAGTTGTCCTTAAAGTTGTCCAGGCTAAACTTTCATTTGGTCTCCAGAGTCTTAATCAGCGGCCTGTGATTTCACAGGCAACAACTTTCAGGCCCTTTGCTCATTGACTTCTGCGGTCACGTGACCACTGCGGCCAAGCCAGTGGCTTCAGTACAACGACAGAAGTCGCCGCGGGATGTGATGACTTAGGAGGACAACGGAGCAACGGGGATAGGTAAGTATAATTTTTGTTTTTTTAATTTAAATTTTAAAAGAGTTGTCCATTTTTGCCTGGACAACCCCTTTAAATCCCTCATCTGCTATTAATAATGAGATAACTCTTCTGACCCTGCCCCAATCTACACAGCAAAGCAAAAGCTGATAAATGTGCTACTGAAAACAGCAACTAAAATACAATTTTTTACTTCTTTGAAAATAAAGGATAGGACTTGTCGTGTAAGAGAAAAATGCCTTAGCCCAAGAGGCGTATATTTGCTACGTAGCCCATACACCCATGAAATACTTAAGGTTTCACAGTTAAGACAAAACGACTTGGAAACCGGTATTGTCGGAACAATTGTATGGAAGGGAATGTGCGGCATGTGCATGGTTAGTCATTATCTTCAGCGTGGAGTGCTGGGGTCACAGACGGCAACGCAATTTGTTGGAAGCTATTTACATTCATCATTTGTTTCGGCTTCTACAAGGTGAGGTAAAGTTCTTATTTTAGAACCAAGCAGGTCTGATAGAGACTTGAATACGGTTTTGATCGACAACTTAAAGACTGTTCCGCACTGAAGTTACAGATCAGCATTTTCCACATCATAGAGATCTGATTCACTCTCTGGAAAATGTCTCTGAAATTTTTATGCAACTTAAAAAAGAATTTCAAGCAAACCAAAAAGTAGGAATCTAAATGTAGTTTCCAGCCTTGCTTCAGACGTTCTACTTTACATATATGCCTCCTGAAACATAGCTATTACAGGCGGCGTCTGCAAATAAGTTTTCCTTGATGGAAAAAGAAAAACTTTCTCTAGTGGTTTGGCTTTAATCTCAGGTCGAAAACCCGGCTTTGATCTATAGGATGCTACCTTCGAAAGGTGGCACTAGAGAAAGTTTTCTATGTCCCATCAAGGAGAACGTTTCTACATATGGCCTGTTAGGCTCTGCACACCGTAGAGAGAGGTGTGCAGAGTCTAACCCATGCATACCCCTTAAAGGGGTTGTCCAACCCCAAATGGGATTTTTACCCTCAGGATAGGTCATCAGTATGTGATATGTGCGGGTCTGCTCCTCGGACACTGCACAGGTCAACTGTACTGGCAAACTGCTGGTGTTGTAACTTATTCAATGAATAATATCAGGACAACAACCATCTACTGTATAGCGCTAGTTCCAGGGAAGTTCAGTGCTACTCCTATTACTAGGATTGAGCCGATCTTGAGATTTCAGGATCATTTTTAAAATCCGATTTTCGATCATTTTGCAGTCGTGAAATTTGCACGATCGCCGATCGGGATCTGATCTTTCCCGATCCTGATCACTCAATCCTAGTTACTTTATGTTTATGGAGTAGGGTTGAGCCGATCTTGAGATTTCAGGATCATTTTTAAAATCTTATTTTCGATCATTTTCCAGCCGATCCCAATCGCGATCGTGAAATTTGCTCAATTACCGATCCTGATCGCTCAACCCTACCTATTACTTAAATAGGAGAGCCAGTGTCCCCCCCCCCCCCTCCCATTCATCGTTGTAACTTCAGGCTCTCAGATCCTGCTCATAGAATGGATCATATACTGATTACCTATCCTGTAGATTGGTCATCATTATTAAAAATTAATTTGTAGCCAGACAACCCCTTTAAAGAGGACCTTTCACCACCACCACCAATTCAAGTTCTCTGTTAGCAACTGATACCAGCACAGTTGGAATTTTCTCTCTAGTCCCCACCATTCCCGAGCAACAAGTGCAGTTAGTTTTGGTGCTACAGTAGTTAATCTCTATGTCAGGTGGGCGGTGTCAGGCAGGGGGTGTGATTCAGATTCCCAATCAGAGGCAGCCAGTTTCAGAGCTCAGAATCACACCCCTTGTCCGCACCTGCCTAACACCGCCCTCCTGATAGTACAGAGTCTATATTATATATCAGGCACCAAAACTAACAGCACTGTTTGCAGCTAGTAAAAAAAATTGTGCCAGAATCAGTGAAGTAATAAATTATGTAAAGAACTGGACTTGGAGGTGGTCAAAGATCTTCTTTAAGGAAACATGGTACCCCTCCGAACCAAAGTGATGTTTTGAAACCAGGGAAAAACCGACCCAGAGCGCGGAAGCAAAAAGAGACAATGGACGTTCCTTTCTATCCTTTTGGTGAAGATTGCAGGAAACTGCCCATGAAGAAAATGAGATTTCCCTCTCCCTGTAGTTGAATGGATGTGTTCACATTATAGGTACCCTGGAGAACCACCTAAGGAGACATCAAACTTTGAATGGTACCTATTAAAATGAACGGGCTGGTGGTGGCAAGACTGGGTCTACCATAGCAACACACACTCATTGTAGCTATTCTCTACAATTATTAATCCTGAATGGAGGAACCTTCCTGTATTAGCTAAGTTCTAAGCCACATCACTGTCTCATTCATAAAGACATCAGTTGCCCAACTTGGTATCCCCTACCTCCTCCCAAAGGACAGTCCTACTAAAGCTTCTTCCAGACGTGACAAGATGTTGGCATGCAAACCAAGGAGCATAGTGTCTATCTAGGATAAAGCTGTATGGTTTACAAGGCACAAAAAGAAAATCGCAATTGTTGTTGCATGTGCCTGATTTTTGTGCAGACTTTTCAATTTTGTTTAAAAAAAAGTGGGCAGAGGGGGCAGGAACTTAAGCGGATGAGGGCAAAGATATCTTAGATCTCCCATGATCTTCTGCAGTCTGCAACCTCTTAATAATTCTGGTACAACTTGCATCAATACACAAAAGTAGTTACGAGCAGAGCACGAGGCAATGGTCTTAAAGAATTGTCTATAGCTAGTGGTTATTATGATTCAAATCAGACAAATCAGACAAAAGTAAGCAGTAGTATTAGCCGGCCACGTCATCTTCTAAAAATTTATTTAACCTCTTTGAACTTTGCAGCCTTGATTTCCAGGGGCGTACCTAGAGTTGGCTTGTGGGGTGTATGCATATGGTACTAGGTGCCATGGGCTCCAAGTAACCAATGAAATTGTAAGGTCAAGGTTCGACAACTGAATTTTTTCCCCACGTTCTACATTTGCACTAATAAGTTATCGGATCGAATTCCACTTTGTCAGCTTCAATTTGATCATCTCTGCTAATAACCTCTATCGACTTCTTAGGGCTCGTTCACATCTGCGCCCGGGGTCCCTGTTCTGCTGGTTTCCGTTTCCTGCATGAAACTGGGCAAGATGTTTCAAACCTATTCAAATGAATGCGTTTTAAAAGTGTCCGGCCGTGAGCACCCGTGAGCGTTTTGTGCTCTCCACGGTGAAACCATTTTTATTTAACTGGTGTGAGGGTGTGAACCTAGAGGGCGACCCAAAACAGGGTGAAAAGGGACCTGGACCACACCCATAGCTGAGAAAGGGGCTCAACTCCAGAGGGAGTACACACAGCAGGAGAGTGCTGTTAGTGACCTGCAGGAGCACCTGCCCTGTGGACCAATTGGAGACGGACAGGTGGTCTGTCCCAAGAAGACTGGAATCCAAAAGGAGCCCAACTCCATAGAGGGAGTATTGCTGTTGACCTGCAAGAGCAGGTGGAAAGTGGACCAGTTAGAGACGGACAGGTGGACTGTCCCAAGAGGACTGGATTCCATACAGGACCTTAAGCTAGACTGGTGAGAAGAAACCTCAGAGAGTATCTTGCCCCAATAGATTAGTGAGGGCTCAAGGAGTGTGGTAGTGCCCTGTATGTGGGCTAGGCTGTTTGTTATTATAAAGCCACTTATTTTGGCTTACATCACCTGATCTGCTGTTTATTTGGCAACCAGCGCCACCAACACCTCTGTAAATCCAGGAAAACCGCTTACTTTTAATGCTAAATTACCCCCAATTGTCACATCGGACACAGTGTCAGACATGCAGGACTTTGTGTCCGGTTTAAAAAAAATTGTTTCGCCGCGGAGAGCATAAAATGCTCCCGGGCGCTCACGGCCGGACCTAGTCTGACAGTCTGCATGCAGAAGACGGAATCCTCAGAACGGAGACCAGACGCTGGTGTGAACCCAGCATTAGCCTTGGTTTCCCAGAGTCTGACGTTGATAAGGTGAAACATATGTCCTCAAGTCCTAGGCGTCAATGGAGGGGCCCAAAAGAAGAAATATTTAGAAGGGCTAAGTCAAGTAACTGGATATTTGCCCTACTTGAAGAATCATCAAGATACGATGGAAGCTAGTGTCTATAGAAGAGGCCTTCCTCTTACCCTTTGGTGCACCCAAGAAAATCAGAGTTTTTACGACGCGTCTTTACTGTGTATAAATCTGCTCCTATATATCCAGTCTGTTAGTTGTCCTGCTGACAATTATATAAGCAGTAAATAAAGCCTCCCCCCTCTCCCTGTACATGCGGGACGATCAATATGGGAGTTGATCTTGTTGGTCGGTGCTCTTTCTCGCTCGCTCGTTGGAAGGGAAATCAGAAATTTGTAAAGATTTATATTCGGAGAGATCAATAATAATACTGACCTTCTCAAATCATCAATAAAAATTGCTATAACCCCTGACAAAATATACTGGTGCTCACTTCATTTGCAATTTGTGCTGCGCTGCTGGGAATATTATTTAGTTATTTCAGTAGCTTGACAGAACTGCTGAAAAATGCATGCGGTGCGAGAGAGACAATGAATGTAGATTGACCGCTTCATTGCTGGTGAGATGGGGGATTATGCGGTGCAGGATTGTATGATAGTCACGCAAGGTCTCCAGCTTCACCTCTTAGATCATAGACATTCACACCATGTTCATACATATACACAGTAGGATGCAAATGTTCTAGGCAGGTGTGGAAAAAACATTGCAACATAAGAACGCTCTCAGAGATAGAAGTGACCTGACAAAATGAAATGAATGAAGAAAAGAGAAATGCAAACCCCATCAATATTTGGTGTGACCTTCGCCCTTTGCCTTCCATCAGTTCTTCTCGTGACTTGCAGAAGGTTTTTGAAGGAACTCGGCAGAGAGGTTGTCGCGGCCATTTTGGAAAACTGTAGATGTAGGCTTATGCTTCGTTCTCACTTGCGCCCGGTGTCCGGTGTGTGCACTCTGTTGGGTTTCCGTCTTCAGCCCAGGCGAAACTGGACAGGCGATGGAAACCTGGCGGTCAGCTTTAAAACCCATTCATTTGAATGGGTTTGTACAAGTGACCGCTGGTGTCTGTCTGCAGCCTGTCCGCGACGAAACTGTTTTTTTAGCCGGACACAAGGTCGTACATGTAGGACTTTGTGTCTGGCTAAAAAAAATAGTTTCCCGGCGGACGGGACGCTGGCGGACAGCGGCAGTCACCTTTACAAACCCATTCAAGTGAATGGGTTTTAAAGCTAACCCCCGGGTTTCCATCCCCATTCAGTTTTGCCAGGGCTGAAGACAGAAACCCAACGGAATGCACACACCGGACACCGGTCACAAGTGTGGACCGCCCCTTAAGCCAATCCGTCTGTCTCTTCATGTCATCCCAGACAGACTGGAGGATGATGAGATCAGGGCTATATCTGTAGGGGCCATATCATCACTCCAGAACTCCTCCTCCAAAGGGCAAAGGTCACACCAGATATTGATGGAATTTACATTTTTATTTTCTTCATTCACTTCATTTTGTTAATAGACAAATATAAACTATTTACACTTCTATTTGTGTCATCATTCTCACAATCTGTGTTTCGCAGGTTGCAGATTGTTCAGACACTTGGATTCACAGTACCATAGGCATCCATGATGTTGTGAGTCACGTCCTCACCGTGGGACTACTGTCTCATACTACAACAATGACTGGACTGTAGTCCCATGGTGCGGCAGTGACTCACAGTATAACAGATAACTATGATACTATAAGCCCTCGACAGAGTGAAGTCCAGGAAGCATGGTCAACATACGGCCATATTTTCCATATTGAAAAAGCCCATGCACAATTGGCTGTGAAAATGTTGAGAACACTACATAATAAGTGGGACCCCCACTGATCGAAATAAAATCTGAGTCGTATGTTTGCCAATTGAATGGACTGGTGGTCAAGTATAGCTCATGCATCTCTATCCAAAGTCTATGAAAAGTCCGAAGAGGCCAGGTACGTCTGCCACTCCATTGGCCACTCCACTGAAAAAGGGATATGGATCTTCCATTCTAGAGAATGGTGATCGACTAGATGCTTATCAGCTAGCCTTTGGATGGGTAATGATTTTTTATTCTTGGAAAAAACACTTTAAACTACTCTGAGCAGTGGCGTAACTACCGCCATAGCAGCAGAGGCAGCTGCCACAGGGCCCGAGACATTAGGGGCCCGGTGACAGCCGCTACCACTGTTATCATTTTCGTACCCCCGAGTATAATCATTGTCGGACCGGGAGAGGTGAGAAACATAAAAAACACTGTTACTTACCTCTCCACGATCCTGGCCAGGCCTCCTTCCTAGTTGTCTGACATCTCTGACGTCACATGAACCTGGCCTGCGTCCCGGGTCAAGTGACGTCCGACGTCATTGAAGAAGGACGGCAACGGAGGCCAACAGCGAAGCAGCTGGGAGACAGGTAAGAAACATTAGTTTTTTATGATTTTATTCCCCCCGGGTCTCCGATTATTATACTCTGGGGTTAAAAAGACCTCAGAGTATAATAATTGTTTATGGGTGTCCACAATGGGACATAATACTGTGTGCAGGGGCAACTATGGGGGATAATACTGTGTGCAGGAGCCACTATGGGGGATAATACTGTGTGCAGGAGCCACTATGGGGCATAATACTGTGTGCAGGGGCCACTATGGGGGATAATACTGTGTGCAGGGGTCACTATGGGGCATAATACTGTGTGCAGGGGCCACTATGGGGGATAATACTGTGTGCAGGAGCCACTATGAGGGATAATACTGTGTGCAGGGGCCACTATGGGGGATAATACTGTGTGCAGGGGCCACTATGGGGGATAATACTGTGTGCAGGGGCCACTATGGGGGATAATACTGTGTGCAGGGGCCACTATGGGGATAATACTGTGTGCAGGGGCTACTATGGGGCATAATACTGTGTGCAGGGGCCACTATGGGGCATAATACTGTGTGCAGGAGCCACTATGAGGGATAATACTGTGTGCAGGGGCCACTATGGGGGATAATACTGTGTGCAGGGGCCACTATGAGGGATAATACTGTGTGCAGGGGCCACTATGGGGGATAATACTGTGTGCAGGGGCCACTATGGGGCATAATACTGTATGGAGGGGCCACTATGGGACATAATACTGTGTGCAGGAGCCACTATGGGGGATAATACTGTGTGCAGGGACCACTATGGTGGATAATACTGTGTGCAGGGGCCACTATGGGGGATAATACTGCGTGCAGGGGCCACTATGGGGTATAATACTGTGTGCAGGGGCCACTATGGGGCATAATACTGTATGGAGGGGCCACTATGGGGGATAATACTGTGTGCAGGGACCACTATGGGGGATAATACTGTGTGCAGGGGCCACTATGGGGTATAATACTGTGTGCAGGGGCCACTATGGGGCATAATACTGTATGGAGGGGCCACTATGTGGGATAATACTGTGTGCAGGGGCCACTATGGGGCATAATAGTGTGTGCAGGGGCCACTATGGGGGATAATACTGTGTGAAGGGGCCAATATGGGGCATAATAGAGCGCGCAGGAATGTGTAGGAGGGGGTCAGTCCAGGTCTTCAACGTCATTGTCGGTTGGGGGGGGGGCATGTCAAAAGTTCGCCACGGGGCCCCACCATTCCTAGTTACGCCACTGGCTCTGAGCATTCAATATGATGTCATACCGACTCCAATTCAAGTCATGGGCCCACCCATAAGGACAGTTCAGTAACTTTTTTAATAAAATTCAGAATAAAAAATTTCAGCCTTCTAATTTCTAATTTGTAAGCCAAAAAACAACCTGCGATGATTGAATATTGGATAATATGTTTAGTCCCGGTTGACAATGGCATTGGGGACCCAATTCAGGATCACAAATACTCAAGTAAAATTTATTTTGTCTGTTTGTTGGTCAGAAGAGGCCAAAACAGGGAAAGCAAAAAGAAGCACGAAAACTCAAACTTCCTCTAGTTCATCGCAGTTCGGCTACTGGACAAATTCATCGTAACTGAGCATGAAGATAACCACTTGACTTTTCCAGAATACAGCGCCACCATATCAGCTAAAGAGGGCCAAATCCCATAAGGTAGGGATGAAGTGTGTCAAAATGAACACAGCATGGATCTGTCAGTTGGTTACCGCAGATAAGTAATTTTTGTAATTGGACCAGTGCGAAAATTGCCGTAGGATGATGCTATATGTGCTAGCTAACAGAGATCATCTCCTTCCCCAGGTCTAGAGGGAAATATGATGTACAGAAAGTGAAGTGACAGGCAGGAAATTATCCCTACAGGGGTTCTCAATGTGGGGACTGAGTAGATTTTGATAAATGATCTACTCCCACTGGATGGAATTTCAGCCTGACTCCCATATTGCCTAATTGCTGTAACATTTCGAGGGGAATTAATCTGCTCTGTTAAACCCTTGAAAGGCAATGAAGGATTTAAGTTAATAATGCAGCCATAAGCGTGTGAGGCTGAAATATTTACTGCCGATCTTTATGGTCTTCCAATATAGAAGTTACGCCGAGGACCTCTCGGGGAGAGCATTGCTTTACGGCGCAACGTGATGGGTCAAGGTCTCGCCTGAACATCTTAGAATTCTGCCGGTGTCGCTGGCCCCAATTGTTGTAAATTCTCTTTATTAAGAATTTTTTGACTTTAGATCATATATAACTGCTCTCCCCAAATATCCAGGAGGAGTCAATGGAGAAGGGAAGACCTTCCGGATGCCTAGAAGTGTAGGCGCCAAGGTGCTCCAAGTCCTGACTACACGCTCACATTTTGTCATAACTGCAGTCTTCTTAAGGGGATATCCAGGTTGATTAATTGATGAATTACCCTTAGAATAGGTCATCATTTGAAGATGGGTGGGCGTCCAACACCCGGGATCCCCACTGATCAGCTGAATAGGTCGCAGCCTCTTGTATAGTGGCCATGCTTGGTATCACTTGAATGGGACTGGGCTGTGAACAGACTGATGATCGTGATTAGAGATGAGCGAGTAGTGTTCGATCGAGTAGGTGTTCGATCGAATACTACGGTATTCAAAATACTCGTACTCGATCGAACACTGCTAGCTGTTCGAAGTTTAAGGTTCGATGCAGAACCAGCGTTGATTGGCAGAATGCTATACATTCTGCCAATCAACACTGGTTCTTCTCTTACCTTTAGAAGTCTTCTCCGCGCTGCGTCCCCGCAGCGTCTTCTGGCTGGAATTCACTCTGCCCGCACATGCGCAGTTGGCTCTGCCTAGGCCCCGATGCCTAGGCAGAGTGAATTCCAGCCGGAAGAAGACGCGGGGATGCTGCGTCGGGAGAAGACTTAAAGGAGAATCCAGCCCGACCGTCACTCGTGGACTTGGTAAGTATAATTTTATCGAATTTTGCGTACCCCTGAAACGAGCATTTCCCCCCATAGACTATAATGGGGTTCGAAATCCGTTCGAACAGTCGAACAGTGAGCGGCTGTTCGAATCTGATTTCGAACCTCGGACATTTTAGTGTTCGCTCATCTCTAATCATGATGTCACATGGCCTGTCATGAGGAAGGGGTGATCATGGAGCACTAATGCCGCTTATAACAGCGGGTCCACAGGGGTCTTGGATGTTCTTCAATTAATGAGCTAATTTTGGGGATAGCATATTGATTCTGGGACGTAATCCGATATTTTGAGATGGGAGTAATTTCTTTCCTCTGATGGGACAATTGGCAATAGACCTTGTGGGTTTTTGGGCCTTCCTATGGGTCACCTTGGGAGGTTTATAGGTTTTATCCAGCCTTATTACAAGAAGTATAAGACCATGCACATTTCTGGCATCCATGGTCGTAACCTTTGGCGACCTATGCAGACAACTGACTGGCGCCATTAAGATGGTTGGAGAAAATCTTCCAAAAAAATTTTTTCAAAATTTTTTATTGTCTACAAATATAAATATGGCTATACTCATGGGAAAACCCCTTTAATACCTCCCTTTACAAAAATCTCTCTGCCTTCCATCTGAAAAGTTGCCAAGCGTGCGTTAGAGAAGTGCCGTCGTGTAAATGTTTGTGAAAATTTCAATTTGGCTTCTTGCAAATAGCTGCATAAGGATTTACAAGTGAGTGAGATTCAGCAAACATGGGAATCTTTGCATAAGCGTTTGCCATAACCAACGTTTCATTGACAATTAAGCAGCCTGCGACATATTGTTAATCGCTTCATGATATCTGCGCTTTAAACAAAGTCTTTTTTTTTCGACTTTGTGCCAGAATTCCCAACATTCTATTTACTTGTTAAAAATGGAGCGGTGTCATTCCATCTTACATCATCTTCCCCAATGACAACATTTTTTATTCCGTTTTTTTGTACGCGAAGAAACCCAACGAAATCACATGAGCAAACGATCAAAGTCTCAAAGTAATCCAATAGCAACGCCCCTTCCCTGGTCTTATCAATTGTAATCGTGTTGACACATAACCATATGAGTAACCCCAGAAGGTAAAGGGCCCTATTTACTTATTGATTCTCGCTCCTGCTCACGGCCGCCAGCGCTTCACCTTCTGTAGAGGTGGCTATGAGCAGGATCAAGGATTGTAAGTGATGTCCTGGGCCCGAAAACCCCACAACCACTGCTATCATTATACTTGTTTTTTTTTTCAGACACCAGAGTATGATGATTGGAGGGCCGGGGAGGTGAGGGAACATAAAAAACACTGTTACTTACCTCTCCTGTCATGACGTCAGCCTGGGTCAGGTGACGTCTAATCCAACATTGAAGAGATCTGCAGGGAGTGCACCGGACCCAGGGAGAGGTAACAGTGTTTTTTATGTTTGTATCTTCCCCTGGGTCTCCAATCCTCTGGGGTCTGAAAAGGGGCCACTATGGGGAATAATACTGTGTGCAGGGGCCACTAGGGGGCATAATACTGTGTGCAGGGGCCACTAGGGGGCATAATACTGTTTGCAGGGGCTACTAGGGGGCATAATACTGTGTGCAGGGGCCACTATGGGGCATAATACTGTGTGCAGGGGCCACTATGGGACATAATACTGTGTGCAGGGGCCACTATGGGGCATAATACTGTGTGCAGGGGCCACTATGTGGCATAATACTGTGTGCAGGGGCCACTATGGGGTATAATACTGTGTGCAGGGGCCACTATGGGGAATAATACTGTGTGCAGGGGCCACTATGGGGATAATACTGTGTGCAGAGTCCACTATGGGGCATAATACTGTATGCAGGGACCACTATGGGGAATAATACTGTGTGCAGGGGCCACTATGGGGCATAATACTGTGTACTGGGGCTACTATGGGGGATAATACTGTGTACAGGGGCCACTATGTGGGAAAATACTGTGTGCAGAGGACACTATGGGGAATAATACTGTGTGCAGGGGCCACTATGGGGGATAATACTGTGTGCAGAGGACACTATGGGGAATAATACTGTGTGCAGGGGCCACTATGGGGAATAATACTGTGTGCAGGGGCCACTATGGGGATAATACTGTGTGCAGAGTCCACTATGGGGAATAATACTGTGTGCAGGGGCCACTATGGGACATAATACTGTGTGCAGGGGCCACTATGGGGAATAATACTGTGTGCAGGGGCCACTATGGGGTATAATACTGTGTGCAGGGGCCACTATGGGGGATAATACTGTGTGCAGAGACCACTATGGGGGATAATACTGTGTGCAGAGACCACTATGGGGCATAATACTGTATGCAGGGACCACTATGGGGGATAATACTGTGTGCAGGGGCCACTATGGGGCATAATACTGTGTGCAGGGGCCACTATGGGGCATAATACTGTGTACTGGGGCTACTATGGGGGATAATACTGTGTACAGGGGCCAGTATGGTGCATAATACTGTGTGCAGAGGACACTATGGGGAATAATACTGTGTGCAGGGGCCACTATGGGGGATAATACTGTGTGCAGAGGACACTATGGGGAATAATACTGTGTGCAGGGGCCACTATGGGGAATAATACTGTGTGCAGGGGCCACTATGGGGAATAATACTGTGTGCAGGGGCCACTATGGGGCATGATACTATATGCAGGAACATGGTTTGTGGGAGGGGGTTTCAAATGTTCGGCCTTAGGGCCATGCCATTCCTAGTTACGCCACTGAAGACAGGTCCATCAAGTCCAACCTATAATGCTACAGTGTTGATCCAGAAGAAGCAAAAGAAAACTATGTTGAACCATAACCTACAGAAGAGAGAACTCGTGCAGTACGCGGTGCTGATGGTGCACCACTAAACTTGTTATCAGTCATCGCACTTTTACTGTGATCTGCCCTACAAAGCTGGCTGTCTTGTAAGTGTCATTGTTCATTCGCTCAGACTCATTGAAGCGGATCACATAGTATTTTTAGACGAGCGGAATAATATGGCAGCCTCATGTGACCCTGCGGTTTGTAAGCTTTCAAAAGCTTTTGGCAGCTACAATATCAATGTGTTTAATTTTCAGCCAACTTTGAGGGACTCAGGCCAGAATACACTAAACTGTGATCACTGCTATTGCAGAGGGATTACAGTGCGACACGGATATCACTGACTGATCCTGCCGAAACACTTTGCAATCCAAAAACATTTGATTGGTCTTTATGAATTATTGAGAAAAACAGCGTCCTACTGAGCACCGTGTCGTCGACTGTGCCAAACAACACTACGCTACCTTAGATCTCATGACAACCAACAGTGCGTCAGTAACATAGTGAGGAGTTCTCTTCTATTCACTTTTTGTTCTTTGGATATCAAATAATTCCGAAGCTTCTCAGGTTCTGCACCATGTTTGGTCTCTATCGATACTCAAGAAATGGCCACGTCTTGGTTGAGTAGGACAGTGACATACAGTAGAAACCAAGAAGTGATCCAAGAAACATGAGAACCAGAGCAGCCAGGAATCTGTAATGTGAGTAGGACTTATTATATTTATTAAAAAAATAAAATAAAATGGAAAAAATAAATAAATGTCCAAATAGTCATTTTAGAAAAACAAAAAGAAAATGGGCCGAGTTGCCCATTACTGATGCCTATGTGTACTAGGATGTCATAGTATCTTCTTCAGAAGAAAGACTAAAAGTGTTAAGAAGATCTTTGGACTCTTGATCTTTGGACCCTAACAGTGAATGAGACATTGGAAGAAGAAAACTTATCTGGTAATTTTTGAACTTTTTTTTTATACAATTTTCACTTTTACTTACATACACTGGAATTCAGGGGATATCAAGGGTGCCCACTAGAGATGAGCGAGTAGTGTTCGATCGAGTAGGTGTTCGATCGAATACTACGGTATTCGAAATACTCGTACTCGATCGAACACTACTAGCTGTTCGAAGTTTAAGGTTCGATGCAGAACCAGCGTTGATTGGCAGAATGCTATACATTCTGCCAATCAACGCTGGTTCTTCTCTTACCTTTAGAAGTCTTCTCCGTGCAGCGTCCCCGCGGTGTCCTAGGCATCGGGCCTAGGCAGAGCTGACTGCGCATGCGTGGGCATGCCCTCGCATGCGCAGTCGGTTCTGCTCAGGCGTCGGGCCGGGCAGAGCCGACTGCGCATGTCTGCGTATGACCGCGCATGCGCAGTTGGCTCTGCCTAGGCCCCGATGCCTAGGCAGAGTGAATTCCAGCCGGAAGAAAACGCGGAGACGCTGTGCCAGGAGAAGACTTCAAGGAGAATCCAGCCCGACCGTCACTCGTGGACTTGGTAAGTATAATTTTTTTCAAATTTTGCGTACCTCTGAAACGAGCATTTCCCCCCATAGACTATAATGGAGTTTGAAATCCGTTCGAACAGTCGAACAGTGTGCGGCTGTTCAAATCGGATTTCGAACCTCGGACATTTTAGTGTTCGCTCATCTCTAGTGCCCACGTAGCTTGGAAGCAAAATGCAGTTTGCATGACTCTTTCATGTGGTTCTTGGCTACTCATCCGTACCCATCTTGACTTCCCTATTTTTGTCTGGGCAAAAAAAAAGAGAGGCACCGAGCCGACCTTGGTGTAGTATTTTTTGAATAAAAAAGTCAGGGTAAGCAGAAACAAATGGCCGCTCACCTGGTGGGGTTGTGTGAGACACAACCACCTCGATAGTGTATCTTAGGAATGGATGGCACAGGTAAACGTGGGCGGCAGCTGGATATACGTCTGGGAGACGTCAAGGCAACGATATTGGGGGCTGGACCTTCTCACTCGAGGGGAGAACAGAAGAACCGCTCTCGCCCAGGTAAATCAACAAACTTTATTTGCACAACGCGTTTCGAACCTATCTTGCTCTTTCTCAAGTGCATACAGATAACCTTCCGACAGTGGATGATGGGGCGAGTGCGGTTCTTCTGTTCTCCCCTCAAGTGAGAAGGTCCACCCCCAATATCGCTATTTCTGTCTGGGATATAGAGGACAACTGTGATCTTGTGTGCCTGAGCAGAAACTAAACTTAAACTAAGTAAGGGATTGGAGGTTCCTTGAGCCCACCCACCAACAACCCCTTGGAAATAGACTATAGTACCCTTCAAATTTAGATGTCTTCTGCTGGGCCATTATTTTATGCCTGGAGGCTCTCCTGGTAGAACGGTATGCCAGTGTGGTATTGCCAGGAAGTAAGAAGAGAGGAAAACATAGAAAGGAGCATTTCAGAACTAAAGATTCCAGGAGGTTTCTTACAAACATGTAGATTTATAATAATAGAGGAGTCAAAATCAGCAGTCATGTAACATTTTGGTCTTTGACAAACTGACCTTCTTCAGACATGAAGTGGATAATGTGCAGGGGAAGAGTGCCATGGAACGGCGGTATAATGACCAAGTGAGTAGAATAATGGATGGGCAAGAATACTACTCACCTGGCCATTATACCGCCATTGCATGGAATCCATCTCCTGCACATTACCCGCTTCTAGGGTACTCCATGTCTGAAGAAGGTCTGTTAGTCAAAGACCAAACGACTACAGGACTACTGATTTTGGATTGCAAAAATCTGTGAGTACTGAGTTTATATGGACCACTCGCAACTGGGTGGAACCTTACACAAGCACCATATCCTACGTGGACTGTCTTGCATCTCTATTCTGCTGGAAGTCCCAAACCATTGGCAAGTTTTTGGGCTCCAAAAGGCAGCTATCTAATCACATCTGGTCTACAGAAACGGACAAACGTTGAATTCAATTTTTTTTAACCCCCCTCTAGTCCGCTTTCCCTTTACTAGGAATTTTTTTTTAACTAAAAAGTTGGATGAAGAGGCGTTAATCCAATCACAGATTTACAGTACCCCCCTATATTTTTTAGACACCCCTCCAAAAGACCAGTTTTCTATACAATTTTGACTGGTTTTACGGTATAATTAAATGGTGCTGAAAACACAATGGGCAGACTAACGGGATCTACCGGCAATTATCTCCTGAAAAATAGATAAGCTATCCGTATGTCAAAGTAAAAATTACCGCGTGTCAAAAAATTAGAAAAGCGATTTGAGACGAGGAAGTGGAAAAAAAGTAGCTCCATCTATTTAAAACACTTTTCTCGATATGAAATATTATGGATTCAGTAGAAATGCGATTCAATGACGGCGCTTGTAATCACCATATGACAAGGAATATTAACAACCCCACATTATGACGCTCTTCCAAAGGCTTTTCTTCCAGAGTTATGGTGGAATTTTTCAATAGAGAAGAGATAAATGACCAGATAACTGTCATGTCTAATTCTCATAGCGGCATAATACATCCACGAAGGGCTGCCATTCAACGAATGGGGTTGAATAATCAACAATGTGTTAGAAAATTAACTTTCTTTGGTGAGTGTCCCTTAGATTGGATTGTGGAATACCATATAATATAGGCGTTCCTATACCGTGGACCATGTGGAGATGACCTAGACTCAACACTGTTCCTGGTTATTTCTCTGAAGTTAGAGGAATGATCTACATGAAACTAGCTATTTTACGTGGGAATACATTGGTTAATTGTTTTGACTTGGAAAGATGGAGGACACATTTCAAAAACAGATCTGGGACCTTCAAGTTGGTGTCACCAGATGTAGGTGACATTGTGACCCATTGTGGGATGGCCTATTGTTATTCAATCCACTTGTGGAAATGGGCACTAAGCAGGATCCAATGGACGTTGTCTGGTCCTGGTGGTACCGTAGGACCAGCAGAGGACTCAACTAGTGTTTCTACTACCTCAACAAAATACTCTATCGTGAAAAGTCCAACTTAAGCATAGAGCTCGGTTCATCAAGAAGACACAATTTGGCTGCACCTGTTAAAGTAGGTGGGTCAGGTTTAGATGAATGAAGAAGAAGGTGGCCCATTTTGACTTTGAGTCCCAAGGACTGCCCATAAAAGCACCCAAATAAATTCTCCTCCAAACCCAATTACCTCATCCTTTCCCTGCCAACCACTCTCCCGCCATCTTTTTTGACCCAAGCTTGTACACTCAAAGAATGCTTACTCAACTGGTCTCTCACCAAATCCCTACCATGCCAGACATCGTACCCTGACCTTATGGATCATTTGGCAAACACTCTCTAGTACTTAGGGGAGCAGCACACGACCGTGTTTCACCCGTGAAACACAGTCCGTGTGTTAGCCAGTTTTCCTGGCTTGAACTTTGTGCTGGACTCATAGAAGTAGAGTTATCTATGATGCTAGGAGCCCCTACCTCCCAGCGACATGCTGTCCTGTATAGAGTTGAGCCGATCTTGAGATTTCAGGATCGTTTTTAAAATCCGATTTTCGATCATTTTCCAGTCGATCCCGATTTTGAAATTTGCTCAATCACCGATCGGGAAAGATCGGATCCCTGTATCAATTGCAGTATGGGATAGTATGTCGGGCTCCTAGCATCATAGGTAACTCTGATGCAAAGAGTCCCGGTCCCTGCACGAAGTTCAAGCCAGTAAACTGGCTAACACACGGACTGTATTTCATGGGTGCTGTTGCCCTTAAAGGGAGTCTGTCACCAGAAACCATCCCTTTGCATCAAATATTGTGCTAATTTGTCCATTTTATGTCCAGCTTGGATCTTTTGAGAAAAGACGGGGTCAGCGATCAAGGCAAGCCTAGGCTCAACAGATTTACTAGATTTCGTGCCAGAAAACTGCTGAGTTACAAATGACATTTATACCATTGCCCTGGCATGGTTTCACTTCCATTACATCGACCCTCCCAAGGTGTACCGGGAATATTAAGAGACCAAAGCCTCTTAAGCAATTGCCGCTAGCGCTTTCAATATATTGACCGGTGCATAATGTGTCGATCTAAATAAATTTTTTACAATGTTTTTTTTTCTTATTCACAATGCAAGAATTTTTTTTAAAAATTTCCTTGTACCCAGTTGGACAGTTTTCTAGACCTTAGATTATAAACTTCCCACAAGGGGCAAGGAGTGGTGTGCGTGATGACTATTCCAATATATTGTAGTATCATTTGCTGCCTTATACATAGATACAAAGACTTTATAAGGTTAAGGGCACATGGGCGTCCCGCGGGAGAAAACGTGGCGGGAGAAAATGTGGTGGCAACGAATTGCAAAGTTTGCAAAGGTCTACTCAGCGGACTTTCTGTTTCAAGTAGACCTATGGGGAAACCGTCGGTGTTTTCGTAGGTATAATTAACATGCTGTGATTTCCAAAGCCGTGTGGGTCCGCAGCGTGGTTTTTACCACAAAGTGGGCATGGGGTTCGCCCTTTTGCCCTTACTGTAAAACACTGTGATTTTTTCAGTCGCGTTTACGCCATGTGGGGCCCTGGCCTAAATAGGATTTCCTTATTGGTAAAAATGTTTGTCTTTGTATGCCAGTGCCTTTCTGGCCCCCATTAAATTGGTATACACGCTATCATGTGAACAGGCAAATCATGGGCATCAGAAGTCACGTGATATACACAGTCCAGTCATATTAATGTGACCTACGTCACCGTCAAAAGGCACGTTCCATCAGCCATCTTGGTGCACTCATCATTGTGGAAGGCACGATGGATCAACACAAGTATGCATCTATCCTTGTGGACCATGTTCACCCCTACATGCGAATTTTTCTTCCTCAGGATGATGGCATCTACCAGCAGGACAATGTGACGTGTCATAAAGCTCACAGTGTACGTGCGTGGTTCGAGGAGCACCAGGATTACCGTACTCCCTTGGCCAGCAAATTCCCCAGACTTGAACCCATTTGAGAATCTGTGGGACCACCTTGATCGGGTTGTTCGCGCCATGGATGCTCAACCGCGTAACCTAGCGCAGCTGGCCACGGCACTGGAGTCGGCATGGCTCAACATCTCAGTGATCATCATCACAACTTCCCCTCTCTTCCTGCACGTCTCGCAGCGGTCCCCTCTGCCAAAGGGGGTTATTCTGGATTTTGACAGGTGGTCACATTAATATGACTGGACTGTGTATCATCCCCACCAACAACGCGGCTTCATCTAAGAATACAAGCAGAGATGTAATGGGGGACACCTACAACTGTGATCTTGGAATGGTAAGGAAATCTAAAGCCAAGAACAATGAGAATTTTTTGAAAAAAATAAAATTGATAAACATCAGGAAGAGACTTAAAAAAAAAAAGTGGCTGAAATATGTCCCCTATAAGGATGAAAGACGCTAGGATGAGGTAGATGATCGCCATCCGAATTTAGTGCCGTTGGCTCGCAGAGTATATTCTTATCTTATGTTGCACAAAAGAGAAAGATAAATAGTGGCCGTGTCCGTGACATTAAAACGTCAATGCGCATGAAAAATTTCTGGAGATAACATGTCTCCTTACAAGCATTTATGTTGAAGAATATTTGAATTATTCAGTCTGATGACACAGGGAAATGTATTGACTTTGATATAGAAGACCTTTCACCCTGTGGTTACTCCTAAAATCAATGCAAGGGCTGGCGTGACGGGAAATCGTTACGGAATAACTGATGTTTAGTGAGGGATATGGGATACATAAGGTGATTTCTGATTTGAAATGGACCAGCGAACACATCACAAAAACACAAATGGGACATAACGCATTGTGCCGTAAGAGGAGACCGATGACAGGGGGGAAGGAAAGTGTGAAGGAAGGCAGCTTTATTGAACAGGGACTATCAGCGATGGTGTGGGGGTGGGGGTTCTGATTGAGAAAAAAGCTTAAAGAGCATGTAAAAAAAAACAACTAAGGGGCAATTTAAAAAATAAAAAAAACTAAAAAACTTAAGGTTAAGGCACCACATAGTGAAATGCAGCAAAAAAACTGGATAAAAATGCGTCAGGACTAGAGATGAGCGAGTAGTACTCGCTATTCGAATGTAAAAGTTCGATGCAGAACCAGCATTGATTGGCCGAATGCTATACAGTCGGCCAATCAATGCTGGGGTTCTTCTCCTACCTTTAGAAGTCTTCTCCTTGCAGCTTCCCCGCGGCGTCTTCTGGCTCTGAATTCACTCTGCCAGGCATCGGGCCCGCTTGTAGTGCGGGCATGCGCAGTCGGCTCTACCCAGGCCCGATGCCTGGCAGAGTGAATGAAGAGCCAGAAGATGCCGCGGGGACGCTGCACGGAGAAGACTTCTCGGAGGATCCAGCCCAACCCTCACTCGTGGACTTGGTAAGTATAATTTGATCGAATGTTGCCTACCCCTGAAACGAGCATCTTGCTCATCTCTAGTCAGGACCACATCACGTTTTATTCCGCAACGTTTATCCACTATGGAGTTGCCGTCTCCAGCGTTTCCAAATATATATTTGACTTTTCTACAGCGGATTTTTTTTTTGCAATGTATGAATGGGATTAGTTAGAATTCCATTCGCTTTGCAGTAACTGGGAATAGCTGCTTTTTTTGTTGCAGATTTTGTCGTTTTTTTTTTATTTATTTTTTTTTAGCCAAATTCAGGAGGGATTACAAAAGGAATGCAAAAATAAAGGATGCGCTTATACGTCTCTCTCCTGCTCAATCCATTCCTGGTAAAACCGCAGCAAAATCTGCAACAACAAAAAAGCTGCAGTTTCCCCAATTTGGGGCCTCAACCTAAAGGCTAGTTCAAAAATAAAAAAAATCTTAAAGGATATATCAAAAACAGGGTTGAGCCGATCTTGCGATTTCAGGATCGAATTTAAAATCTGAATTCCGATCATTTTCCAGCCGATCCCAATCGTGAAATTTGCTCGATCGCCGATCGAGATTCGATCTTTCCCGATCGCTCAACCCTATTCATGATATATACATGAATAGGATTGAGCCAATCTGCAGATAACCTCTGACCTCGATCCCGCCGGAAAAGATCGTGATCGGAATTCCAATCGCGATCGTGAAATTTACTCGATCGCCCATCAGAATCAGATCTTTTCCAATCCCGATCGCTCAACCCGAGTCAAAAATAATAATTTTTAAAAACTGATGCTTAGAAATAAGATGGCGATATGAAGAGCGTCCCCTGTTGGGAGTCGACCAGCTTTTACAAAACTCTGCATTATCAATCATTACGAAATACACATTTTTACAGTGATTTATGACGACACGTGTTTGTCCTTCAATATATTTCACCCACTTGGTGCGTGAGAAATAATGGGAATATGAAAGCTGGATTCCTATAGCAGATAGAATGATGGCCATATTGGTCGTCATCCAGATCTTATAGAAAACGAGATAGTGTCCTCTGACAGAGTGCCCTATTGTCTCACTGCACTTGCCATTGCACATCCCCTCCTACGTTGGTGTATAAACCTGCAACTTTTTGTGCCACCAACACAGTCACCACAAAAAATTGCATTCCATTCCATTCGTCCAATGCAAAACTTTTGTAACAATGAAATAATTACTTTGCATTATGTAACATTACAGCACTAGTGAGAGGTAACAATTTTGCAGGTAGAGATGAGTGAAGTATCGACGGTGACATAGGCCTTGTTTGTATTTCGTTTGGGGGAGTCCGCAGGAGGACTCCCCCCCAAATGGAATACCGAACGCAACTGCATGCGGTGTGCCAGTGAAAGCACACGGACCCCATAGACTATAATGGGGTCCGTGTGCTGGCCGCCAGATCTCCGCAGGGATCATTCAGACAGGAAAGTAGTTCACAATCTACTTTCCTGTCCGAATGATTTGTGCGGGCAGCGTGCGGCCAGCACACGGACCCCATTATAGTCTATGGGGTCCGTGTGTTTTCATTGGCACACCGCATGCAATTGCGTTTGGTGTTCCATTGGGGTTGGAGGAGTACTCATGCGGACTCCCCCGGACAGAATACCAATGCTGATGTGAACAAGGCTAATGCAATTAAGATTGTGCGGGGACCCAAAGGAGAACCCCAAAAACAGAACCTGGAACATCAAAATAGTTTTTAATTTATTATATTTTTTTATTTTTAAACACCTTTACAGTCTGGAAAATGGGCAGCAACATGGCCACCATTTTTCCAGATTCATGCGAATCTAAAAAAATCCAAATTTTTGAGAAAATTGATCCACTTCTCTTATCTCTATTCGTAGATCAGTAACAGCTTTTCATTTCTGCTTCCACGTAGAGAACAATTCCACATACTGCACATTGGCTGCAACATGACAGGCACCTAGTGGATAAATAGTGGCATGAATGTTAGTCTGTAGAGGAATCTCATGGTGCTGAGAGGGTTAATAATGCGAGCTACGCACATTAGGTATCTACATATATACAGCAGTAGGTATGAACGTTTCCCATGTTACTAGTAGACCCAAAACCAAATGGAAACGGAATCCTAATGAGACGTTAACCCTTTCTGAAGGTCATAAAACACCATGGGAGGTGTAAATCTTTTTGCAGGATGAGAAGGTCAGGCTTCAGTGTATATGTTCACTTCATGAGATTTGTCCAAGTTAGTCCTTGGAGCGACGATCAGTAATTAACAGGAAATCAATCAATGAATTGTGGTATAGATCACTAACACGGACCTAAAAGCTTGTCAATGGGTCAATGGCCCAATGGGACGTTGGGTGGACCGTCTTGATTTACTACACTTATAATTGAGACAAAATATTTTAAAACCACTTACAGAATCCAAATGTAGACATGGCCTAAGACGTAATGGTCTCAGAGGTTAAGAGTTCAATTGGTGAATGGGAGTGATGAAGAGTTGAGGAGGTCTATGGGAGACTCGTGGGAATTCATTACCTTGTGTAGACCAATGTCTGGAATATATTTGTGGGTACTGTAATGAGTATCAATTATATGTCATATTCTAAAATTTATGAAACTTCCATCTGTAGAAGTTGGCATTTTGTACAATGGAATATGGCTACCTCCATACTAAGGCATGTAACGAGTGCCATCATTTCATATGGAATCCAAGATCCAAAAAGCACAGTAGTGCACAAAGACTGCTATGGGTGGTATATAACACCTGTATAAAAAAAAATGGGGATTCGGATCCATAATACAACCATGAATTCTAAGGTTTCCATTTTTGATGACATGAGAGTGGTCGCAGGTGCCCAAGGAGGTCCAAAGAACGTGTCACCTACTACGGCAGAAGAAACCCAACATGATCCATTGTTTGGCTATTGTCCTAGTGCCCTCTTTACATTAGGGAAAGTAACAAGAAGTTGGGCTATATCTTCAGTTCAGTGTTGAGGAGCATCAGATGTCAAGATAGTCATGGCTAAGAAATAAAATGTGAGAAAGCAAAACTCAAAATGGTCAAAAAAGTTTAATAAAAAAAATAAACTGAATGATGTATCTCAGGGTTCACTAGGTTCACGTGATCATATGGGCACTGTCACAGTTACCAGCATGATCAGGGATAGGCAATGATATACTCAAGTATAAGCCGAATTTTTCAGCACAGTTTTTGAATACTTATACTCGAGTCAAAAAAAAAAAAAAAAATAAAAAAAATAAATATATATATATATATATATATATATATATATATATATATATATATATATATATATTTTTTTTTTTGGAAGGTGGGTGGGGTCTATGACCAGCCGCAATAGTAATGTATAGAATTTGCCATAAAATAGTGAAGAAAAAAAAAAGCTTTAAAAAAATATAATAAAAAAATAAAGTAAAGAAAAGTTCTAAATCTCTGCTTTCCCTAGAATACATATAGAAGTTGAAAATGACTGTGATACACAAACACATTAGGTATCTCTGTGTCTACTGAATATAGGGGATCTGCAGTGCTCCTGTTCTGTCAGGAAGGGGTTAATAGGAGCACTGCAGATCCCCTATAGTCAGCCAGACTGAATTCCAAGTGGGGGAAAAAATCCCAGTCCTCAAGCTCAGGGAAGGGGCAGACAGACAACCAGAACACCCCCTCCCCTTCCCCAGCACCTACTGCACCCAAAAACCCCGACCATTTTAATGTTTGATATTTTCCAGTAGCTGCTGCATTTCCCCCCCTCAGCTTATACTCGAGTCAATAAGTTTTCCGAGTTTTTTGTGGTAAAATTAGGGGCCTCGGCTTATATTCGGGTCGGCCTATACTCGAGTATATACGGTAATACTCACCAGTAGCCCCTCTCTACAGGTAGGGATTACAGAATAATTTGGTCTCCACCGTAAACGCTTCACATGCCACTGAATAGTATTAATATGTAGATATAGGCCTGAATATAACAGAAAAATAACAACCATATTTTTCCCCACAATGAGAATAACTAAAAAGTAGACCCTAATGTATGTGTACCATAAAATGGTATCAGAATAAAATACAATACAGCCTGCAAAAAACAAGATGTCATGAATCAATGTTGGCTGGAAAATTCAAATAAAAATTCTGACCCTTGAAAAACAAGGAGAAAAACAAAAAAATTGACCTGAGCTACAAGTAGTTAAAGAAGATCAAATTGGGGCATCAATTTTGTTGGTCATAGCAGCACATTTCATTGTATGCTAATGAAGTGAAACCCTCATGCTACTTTTAACTACTCACTTAGATCTCATGCACATGACCGTGTACAAAGTAAGCGCGTTAGTTGTGTTTTTCATGACTAGCACACAGCCCCATAAACACGATCGTGAACACAACTCAGGAAAGTTCCCATTCCTGTCCATTTTGCAGACCATGCTCACTAGCCTCAATGAATGGGGCCATGGAGGCATGGACGGCGCACAGGTGGCACACAGATGTTATCCATGTGCTGTCCGTGCCATGCAATCATGGCCTGGTAATACACATGGTAATACAATATGTCGCCTAATGCAGAGTAAATTTTGTAACACTTCATGGGTCAATCACATAAATCTTCAGTGTATGTACAAAAATGATACCAGCAGAAACTACAATTCATCCCACAAAAACCGAGACCCAATAACAACAACGAGAAAAAAAATCAGACCCTATAAGGAGATAAAAAAATTTTAAAAAATCAAAAATGGAACCACAAGGGGTTAAAGAGGATCCATCACTGTAAATTAGGGCATGCATTTTGTTGGTTATAGTTGGTTATAGCCATATAATTTATCCCACAAAAACCGAGACCCAATAACAAGAACGACAAAAAAAAATCAGACCATCTAAGGAGATAAAATTTTTAAAAAATCATAAATGGATCCACAAGGGGTTGAAGAGGATCCATCACTGTAAATTAGGGCATTCCCCCTACGCCAAACAGCAGCACAAGTTGGGGTATTCCTGCCCCTGTGTGCTGTTAGGACAGGTGGAACTTTTAATTAGCTAACAGTTTTTCCCCCTATAAGAGGCCAGAGCGACCTCCTCCCCCTTGTGTTTTTTTCTGTCCTGTGCGACTGGACAGGTGGAGGAGGCTGTGGCCTCCTCTATGGTTTAGAATAAGGTGTCTTAGATCCTTTCTTCTCTTTCCCTTCTTTCTGAGTGAAAGATCTAGGTTTATACTGCAGTCTTTTGTCTTACCTGCCTTGTGCAGGTTACTGACTTTCTCAGCTGCAGTTCATTTATTGCCCTGCAGTAAGGTAAGCCGTGTCCTCTTTCAGCTTTCCCTCTGTGTTCACTGCAGAGACTAAAAGCACTAATTTCTATTTGCTATGGGCACTCTGTCAACTTCACAATATCGAAGTCGATTCACCGCCATTATGGTAAGATCCAACCAAATTTTTGTATTTCTTGCGGTTTTTCAATGTGCATTTAATTCCTAAGCGGGGACTATATGCTGTGAACCTAAAAGAAGGGTTCAGATACCTATGTACTATCATTACTTATTAGGTGCATATTTGCTTATTGCTCACATGATGGTGGATGCTCTAAGGCAATTTGTTGTAAGGTTATGCATGTCTGCACTGCTGTCAGTACGGGGTCCTCCAGCTAGGAGCCCTTCATTTATTGTTGTCATCTCCTGGGTGAAGGAGTACATGCAGATTTCTGGTAAGGTTCCCTCTCCCAGTTTTCATAAGAGGTCTTATTTAGAAATAGAAGCCCTAGTGGCTCAAGCTGTAGGGTTACAGACTTGTATGCCTGAATCCACAGTATCCTGGGTTCAATCCCAGTTGCACTTTGCATTTGTGATATAAAAAAAAAAAAAAAAAGTTAATAAGGTACTTGTGGTTCTCATGGTCCATTCACATGGAGAAAGTCTCTAAACTTCATGCTGGACTCTGTCTGCTTGAAAATCTCCCTCCTCTAGGTGGGAAAAGATCATATCAGCAGTGCATTATTTATAGGTAATACAGCAGGTTTCCATCCTAACTGCCAAAGGTTACTGGATCTTATGTCAGGGTCTGCAGTTGCAGTCCCTTGGGCCATATAGCGATGGCCTGGAGGTTGACCGCATCGTATACGGAGATAGACGATTATCCCAGGCCGTTCTAAGAACGTTGGCCCATTCAAGAGCGGATTCAACTAACAGGAGTTACCAAAGGATCTCGGATAGGCAGCTTAATAACTCTGCTATCGAATCGGTCTTGGAGTTCCTACAGAGTGACCTGGATAAGGGGCTAACTCCAGCTACCCTGAAGGTTCATGTTTCAGCACTTTCCGCTCTTCTAGGGAACTGGTTATAACAAGATCCTCTATTAAAGTAATTCCTTAAAGGGGCCTCTAGGCTCCGCCCTCAGATGCGGCCCCCTGTCCCGCAATGGGACTTGGCTGCGGTTCTTCAGGGGCTTTGTTCTCCCCCGTTTGAACTCTTAACAGAGGTGGACTGGAGATATCTCTCCTACAAGGTAACCTTCTTGTTGGCAATTACCTCTGCCAAAAGGATTGGATAATTACAAGCTTTGGCTGCCTCGGAGCCATTCATTACCTTTTTCCCTGATAGGGTTCAACTTGGGTTCATCCAGGGATTTTGTCCTAGGGTCGCATATATCTGCGCATATATTTGGATTGTACAGCTTCCTTTCGAAGAACCTGCTCATCAATACCTACGGCCGTAACAAAGGTGTTAAAGCCACCCTGTCAAGATTGATCAGGGAGGCCATCGCTTGCTCTCTTCGCGCTCAAGACCTACCAGTACCGGAATTGGACCAACTTCCCGGTCAGAGAGACGCTCGCTCTCCTTAGAGCAGATATGTTCCGCTGTTTCCTGGAGTTTTCATCTGATGTTCGCCAGACACTGCAGATTGGACTGGCGCAGCTCAGAGGCCACAGCCTTCGGACATTCTGTCTTGGCATCTGCTTGCCAAGATCTCCCACCCTAGTTGGGATTTTACTTGCTAGATCCCCATCTTGTGCTGCTGTTTGGCGTAGGGGGAATGGAAGATTATAAAGATAATCTGTTTTCCCTTAGCCCAAACAGCAGCACAAGGCTCCCTCCCATTGTTTATGGTAATGTTTGTATTGTTATATTGCCTTTTATACTTTTTGACTAACACAGGGGGGAGGAGGTCGCTCTGGCCTCTTATAGGGGGAAAAACTGTTAGCTAATTAAAAGTTCCACCTGTCCTAACAGCACACAGGGGCAGGAATACCCCATCTTGTGCTGCTGTTTGGGCTAAGGGAAAACAGATTATCTTTATAATCTTCCATTCACGTTGTTGGTTATAGTTGGTTATAGCCATATAATTTATCCCACAAAAACCGAGACCCAATAACAAGAACGACAAAAAAAATCAGACCATCTGAGGAGATAAAAAATAAAAAAAAAAATCAAAAATGGATCCACAAGGGGTTAAAGAGGATCCATCACTGTAAATTAGGGCATTCACTTTGTTGGTTATAGCCATATAATTTATCCCACAAAAACCGAGACCCAATAACAAGAACGACAAAAACAAAAAAAAATCAGACCCTATAAGGAGATAAAATTTTTAAAAAATGGAAACACAAGGGGTTAAAGAGGATCCATCACTGTAAATTAGGGCATTCACTTTGTTGGTTATAGTTGGTTATAGCCATATAATTTATCCCACAAAAACCGAGACCCAATAACAAGAATGACAAAAACAAAAAAAAATCAGACCATCTAAGGAGATAAAATTTAAAAAAAATAAAAAATGGATCCACAAGGGGTTAAAGAGGATCCATCACTGTAAATTAGGCCATTCACTTTGTTGGTTATAGCCATATAATATTCCGTCTACAAATCGACCCCAATCCTTGTACCGTGTCTTTCTTTATGTGTTACCTCCTCTCTAAGCCAGAAGGCAATTTTTTGCGCTTTTTGTGTTCCATGGCATTATCTGTGCCAGCGAATAAATGGCAGGCCTATCGCAGTAACATGTGTACAGGCATCTTCTGTCAAATATTAGCATGCCCACTTCTAGTTCCAGTGAGGCCAACGCACGCCGTCTGCATGATTTACTGCGCGGACCATTCCCGCCCGTTGTCTTCATGTAAACAGGAACAGACACTTCTTGAATGGGCTCCCAACAGATGCTCCTGCGAGGACGCGGAGTGGTCATATCTTTGGAAACGACTCCATAGAGATGAATTCACTGTTTTGGCAGCCTCTGCCATTTGTTCTTCTTTGTTCTATAAATTAGCTAAATATTTGGGTGTGAAAAAAGGACAAAAATTAAAAAATAAAAATATTCGGAACAGACGTTCTTCTCTCTCCCACCCAAGGGGCGCTCAAGGCCCGGTGCCAGATTCCAGGGACATTGATAAGCCTTGCTTTATTTAATGATGGCCTGAGAGGAAACGCGAAGACGAAGTCTACCGAGAAATTGTTTTTTGTTTTTTTTCTTTGTTGTAACAATTGGGGATTTTTGTCACGGTCCGTTTCGGTAATGAACAAAGAATGATATTTGTGACCTGTAATGTGGGTCCGTGGCGTTGTGAGTCTGGAAAATCACGATTATTAGGATGTGAATTGTATATTGGAATGAAAATGCATATTCTCGAGGGCCGGATTGATTTACTTTTAAGTTTTCATAGAAGATATGATGGGCTGATTGATGGCCGGTCTGGATGGAACTGAATTGTTCAGATTGTGAAGGGATATGTTGGAAGGATTTCTTTTTTCTTGTACTGTGTATATATATATATATATATATATATATACTAGAGGGAGGACCCGGCTTCGCACGGGTATATTACATTTTATGTTTGTGTAGTGGCCCCATAAGAATTGTCCAGTTTTGCACTGGTGTATTTTGTATGTGGTTTGTGTGTATGTCCATAAGCGTCATGTGATTATGTGTATCTCATTTTGGATATCAGTGAAAAACCTGTGATCAGTTGTTATGGATACCTGGAGTAAAGCTGTATCTAATCCTTCCCCATGCAGTACTGTGTTTAGACGCAAGTATCTAATCCTTTTTGGTGTGGTACTGTGTACAGATGTGTGTATCTAATCCTCCCCCGTGTGGCATTGTGTGAAGAGGCACGTATCTAATCCTCCAGTAAATGAAACTGTGTGCAGACGTGCATATCTAATCTTACAGCATGTGGTACTATGTGCAGACGCGTGTATCTAATCCTCTGGCGTGTGGTACTGTGTGCAGATGCGCGTATCTAATCCTCCAAAGTGTGGTACTGTGTGCTGAGATGTGTATCTAATTCTCTGGCATGTGGTACTGTGTGCAGATGCATGTATCTAATCCTCCAAAGTGTGGTACTGTATTCAGACGCATGTATCTAATCCTCCCCTGTGTGGTATTGTGTGAAGAGGCGCGTATCTAATCCTTTGGCGTGTGGAACTGTGTGTAGACGCGCGTATCTAATCCTACAGCATGTGGTACTGTGTGCAGATGTGTGTATCTAATCTTATGGCGTGTATAACTGTGTGCAGACGTGCGTATCTAATCCTCTGGAGTGTGGAACTGTATGTAGATGTGTGTATCTAATCCTACGGCATGTGGTACTCTGTGCAGACGTGTGTATCTAATCCTATGGCGTGTACAACTGTGTGAAGACACGTGTATCTAATCCTCCCCTGTGTGGTATTGTGTGAAGAGGTGCGTATCTAATCCTATGGCGTGTGGAACAGTGTGTAGACGCGCGTATCCAATCCCCCGGCATGTGGTACTGTGTGCAGACGCGCGTATCTAATCCTCCCCCCGTGTGATACTGTGTGCGGAAACGCGTATCTAACTCTCTGGCTTGTGGTACTGTGTCCAGAGGCATGTATCTAATCTTCCAAAGTGTGGTACTGTGTTCACACACGTATCTAATCATCCCCTGTGTGGTATTGTGTGAAGAGGCGCGTATCTAATCCTTCCGCTTGTGGAACTATGTGTAGACGCACATATCTAATCCTACTGCATGTGGTACTGTGTGCAGACGCATGTATCTAATCCTATGTCGTGTACAACTGTGTGCAGACGCGCGTATCTAATCCTCTGGAGTGTGGAACTGTATGTAGATGCGTGTATCTAATCCTACGGCATGTGGTACTCTGTGCAGACGTGTGTATCTAATCCTATGGCGTGTACAAATGTGTGCAGATGCGCGTATCTAATCCTCTGGAGTGTGGAACTGTGTGTAGATGCGCGTATCTAATCCTACGGCAAGTGGTACTGTGTGCAGACACGCGTATCTAATGCTACAACATCTGGTACTGTGTGTAGACGCGCGTATCTAATCCTATGGCATGTGTTAATGTGTGCAGACGCGCGTATCTAATCCTATGGCATGTGTTAATGTGTGAAGACACGTGTATCTAATCCTCCCCTGTGTGGTATTGTGTGAAGAGGCGCGTATCTAATCCTATGGCATGTGGAACTGTGTGTAGACGTGCGTATCCAATCCCCCGGCATGTGGTACTGTGTGCAGACGCGCGTATCTAATCCTATGGCATGTGGTACTGTGTAGACGCGCGTATCTAATCCTCCCCCGTGTGGTACTGTGTGCAGACGCGCGTATCTAATCCTCCCCCGTGTGATACTGTGTGCGGAGACGCGTATCTAATTCTCTGGCTTGTGGTACTGTGTCCAGAGGCATGTATCTAATCCTCCAAAGTGTGGTACTGTGTGCACATACACGTATCTAATCCTCCCTTGTGTGGTATTGTGTGAAGAGGCGCGTATCTAATCCTTCGGTGTGTGGAACTATGTGTAGATGCGTGTATCTAATCCTACGGCATGTGGTACTCTGTGCAGACGCGTGTATCTAATCCTATGGTGTGTACAAATGTGTGCAGATGCGCGTATCTAATCCTCTGGAGTGTGGAACTGTGTGTAGACGCCTGTATCTAATCCTTCGGCATGTGGAACCGTGTGCAGACGCGTGTATCTAATCCTTCAGTGTGTGGAACTGTGTGCAGAAGCGCGTATTTAATCCTCTGGTTTGTGGAACTGTGTGCAGACCCGTGTATCTAATCCTCTGGCGTGTGATACTGTGTGCTTATCTGTGTATCTAATCCTCTGATGCGTGTATCTCAGTTTGGATATCAGTGTTGTATTGTGCATGTGGAGTGACCGTGTGTATTGCAGTTGGAATATGAGTGAAAGTCTTGCAGGTTTGTATTGGCTAAGGGGGGGGCACTGTGTTTGGAATGCTGTATCTCAGCAACGGTGCGTCCGAGTGAGTTGGAGTCTCGTCTTAAACCTTCCCGGATACCTGAAGTATCTCTGTACCAAATTTGGTGAAGATCGGTCCAGTCGTTTGGTTCGCATTAAAGCACAGACAGACAGACAGACAGAAATTCATTTTTATAATATAGGGAGATATAGTTAGAAAATCTGTAGCACTCTACGTAGGGCAGGTCATATACGTTGTGCCACTCCGCTCTACAGATCTATTACCCTACGGAATAATCTCGGAGCCCTAAGCTGGGCACACACGTTACATATCCGTCTGCCAAACCTATTTCGGCTGACTACCTAATGCGTATGGAGACCTACCAACTCTTTACAGACAGCAGAAGTCAGGAGAGAGCAGGATCAGCCAGTTGGATTTCAACATGTCCAATCCTTCCCCATGGCAATTGTGATGGATGTGTTTATTGGGGCATCGCGAGGGATATTTGTTTGCCAAGGAAGGGTTCAGACGACAGCGATCTAGTGTTATATGGACCCCTGTAGCGAACTCAAAATCACAGATAGACTGCACTGATTACCCAAGTGTTTATACCGGAATATTACCGTACAATGCCCAATAATAATTCTCTACAATGCTTATATAATACAGACATTCAGTGGTTAAATAATATAGTCATACAATGCCCACATAATACAACCATTCAGTGGTTAAATAATACACCCATACAACACCCACACAATACAACCATTCATTGCTTGAATAATACAGCAATACAATGTCCAATAATACTTCCCTACTATGCTCATATAATACTGGCAGGCAGAGCTTAAATAATATAGCCATACCATGCCCACATAATACAACCATTCATTGCTTAAATAATATAGCCATGCAATGCCCACATAATACAACCATTCATTGCTTAAATAATACACCCATACCATGCCCACATAATACAACCATTCATTGCTTAAATAATACACCCATACAATGCCCACATAATACAACCATTCATTGCTTAAATAATACACCCATAAAATGCCCACATAATACAACCATCCATTGCTTAAATAATACACCCATAAAATGCCCACATAATACAACCATTCATTGCTTAAATAATACACCCATAAAATGCCCACATAATACAACCATCCATTGCTTAAATAATACACCCATAAAATGCCCACATAATACAACCATCCATTGCTTAAATAATACACCCATACAATGCCCACATAATACAACCATCCATTGCTTAAATAATACACCCATAAAATGCCCATATAAAACAACAATTTATTGCTTAAATAATACAGCAATACAATGCCAAATAATACTTCCCCACTATGCTCATATAATACAGGCAGGCATTCAGTGCTTAAATTATATTACCATAGGATGTCGACACAATACAGTCATTGAGTGCATAAATAATACTGCTCATATAATACAGCCGTTCAGTGTTTAAATACTACTACCATACCATGCCTTAATAAAACTTCAACGCTGTATGTATCTGAAACTACCATATTGTATAACGCTCAAATAGCACTGCCATATATTCAACGTCATACTGGACTAATAGAGGACCAGAGGATCCTTTGATAAGCCCAGACTCTGCCACAATAATGCGGCACCCAAATTCAATGTGCACAATGGTCCATTTCCTAAGGTTGGGCCCCCAAAATCATTACATGCTGGGCCCAAGGAACCTGCATAGATTGACAGTAACCTCTTGGTGTCTATTGACAATTCTTAGCTCACTCACTCAATGACTTCATAGTTCACTCATTCTGAAACCTCTTTGTAATCCGTCTTGGTCTACCAAGACAGACTGTCAGCTCACCTGTCATTTCAAGTATGTTTTCAGGATACGCTGCCTTGTCTATAGTAATACAAGTATATTATACATAATATAGTATACCTGCCCATTCTATGGCCTGCATTCTCCATCTGTTAGCAGTTTTTTCCTCTGAGGAGTCTATCTATAGTTTGCAGGACATACCGTAAATAGTGAAGACTATAATGTACTATTGATGTGAATAAAGTACTTGTGCTATGATAGAAAGCTCCTATGTATCTCCAGCACTAGTCTGCGTTTATTGCTCTCTGAGCTCCTGCTTACTGCTCCTCCATAGACTTCTATAGACTTGGAAAATCTGATACAATTGCAATGCAAGTTATTAACAACACAGGGTGAAAGTCAGCTTAGAATAAGGAGAAGAGGCAGGAAATAAGACAGATAGCATTCTCCTCTAATAACTTGAGATTTGTTTGGGGATATTCATGAGGGTTGAACTTGTTCATTTCGAACCAGAAATTAGTAGGGTTTGCCACCCATGGATCCATATTATATACTGAGGTCTAGTAAGACCTCAGAGTCAGGTTTGAGCCGATCTTGAGATTTCAGGATCATTTTTAAAATCCGATTTCTGATAATTTTACATCCGAATCCGAACCTGATCCCAATTCCAATCCTAATGAAAGTCAATGGGATTTTTTAATGATCGAAAATTGGATTTTAAAAACTATCCTATTTATTACACAGAGTGGAGTCCAAATGTTGAACGCTCCTTAGGCCCCCTGCTGTCTGCTTACTTGCACAGGATCACTGCAGCTCCCTATTGTTCTCAGACCTCTCCTCTCCCATTCACATGCCTGCAGAGCACCATGCGCCCCTGCCTCCCTAGACAAGTGTTACTGATGCTGGGAGTAGGTGGGGCTTGTTGTGGCTTAGGAGAGTGTGGGCAGGTACAGGGCGGGTAGATGTGAGTGCATCACTCACGTCTCCCCTCCCAGTATCCCACCCACACTCTCCTAAGCCACAAGCCCCGCCTTCTCCCAGCATCTGTAACACTAGCCTAGGTGGGGGGGGGGCGCGTACGGTGCTCTGCAGGCATGTGAATGAGAGACGAGAGGACCGAGAACAACGGGGAGCGGCAGTGGTTCTGTGCAGGTAAGTTGAGCGATCAGGATCAGAATTCTGTTCCCGATTCTTTTTAGCAGGATCGGAATCCAATTGTGATCATGAAATTTACTTGATCGCTGATTGGGATCCGATCTTTTCCAATCCCGATCAATCAACCCTACTCAGAGTATAATAAGTAGCGGCCATGGGTAGGTATGGTAAACCCTCACCCTTCCTTCACCTCTCCTAGGCTGCCTTGAGGTGTCTAGTGCTCCTTGCTGTCCTCTTCTGGCCTTCTGGATGACATCACATAACGTTGAGGTCACATGAGGTGCACCGGTGTCTCTGTGATTAGGCCTCAGCTGTCCTCCACGACCTGTGACATCACCCAAGTGGCCAAAAGAGGCCAGAAGAGAACTGTGATTGAGTCTCCATGGGTGGAGTGATTGAGTCTCCATGGGTGGACAACCTCAAGAATCTTGGTTTCGGACAAACCTGAGATTTTGGGAAAATAATAATGAACCCGCTTTGTTACGGATTAGTTTGTTCATGTTACAAAGTTTCTTATGTTCCCCGATACTACAGAGTTATACAATGTATATAGAAATGGCTGTGACCGGTTCTTCTCCACCAGTAGGTTTTGGTGTTTAGTCAAAGCCTCGGTCACAGCATGGTCTCTAGTCTTGGCCTGGGGCTTAACATTTTGACAGTCTACTCTTAAAATGCTGTGGACAAACATATGTATCCGAAAATGACTGCCATGCCACAGCCCTATAAGAAGCCATCCCAAAGACAAAGGTCTGGTGAAATTGACCTCTCACCGTGATATAATCTGAAGATCAGCACCGCACAGAAACCTTCCGCACAGCAAACCCCATTACAGCATCCAAACAGACGGACATAAAAAGGAATGGTGCCAAGCTGGTCAGAACCGTCCAGGTGGCATCCCAACTGGAGCTGTAATGCCGTAATGTGTACGTGGAAGTGCAGAAATCAAGGAACAGACGTTGGGTCTGCGAGGAGGGGGGGGGACACAATAGCTAAATGTGCGCGGTATTCCGGTCAGAGTTATAACAGCCTGGCCATTACTCGCACAAAGAATTGCCTTTGTTTTCTACATTTCAGCATTTTAATTGCGGGGTTGGCAGGAACACTTGTCAGGGAAACAATTTGCTTTACAAAGCCACTCAAACAGCTAGTAATCAATGATCACGTTATCTAGCCGAAATCCAGAGGTGCCCGCTATAAATAGCAGACTGTACAATGCCCTGTGTGCGCCCAATGTGTATACACATATGGTATATAGACCCAGAAATAGACGTCAATGTAACACAACACACATACATGCTGCGCTCTATGTCACTCCATACTGCGGAACACGCCAGCCATGGGACTAATAATGGAACGGGAAGGAGGTCGCCAGGATCCCCAGAAAAAAAACATTACAAAACTAGTAGTAAGTCAAGTGACAGAAAGGAGTGAACAATATCGGGAAATTATGTTTATGTAGTAAATATATTGGGAGGGGGGGGGGGGGGTTGTGGTCATTTTGCGTTCTTCTTAGGATAGATAGATAGATAGATAGATAGATAGATAGGAGATGGATAGATAGATAGGAGATAGATAGATAGATAGATAGATAGGAGATATAGATAGATGATAGATAGATAGATAGAAGGATAGATAGATAGGAGATAGATAGATAGATAGATAGATAGATAGATAGATAGATATTCCATTAGCTCATCTCTAATACTAATGCAAATTGGGGTATACTGCATGCCGTCCAACACACAACGATCAGACCTCATGTCAAGCTAAGCTTTGCTGGATATATAGATGTATCATGGCGTCATTACTACAAATCTCACCGCTGTCTGGTTTCTATGTAACAACAGTGGACTTTGCAAGCCTTATGTCAGACAGTAATTTACCTTCACATTAGAGCCGGATACACTCGGTATACGATTCACAGGATGATGTCAGAATTTTTACATAACATAATAATGAATAATCCAATCACATCACGAAAGGTCCATGTCCACTCATAACAGGGCAACTCCACCGAAAAATGTCATACGTGTCATGTATCATCTAAAAGACACTAAGTCTTCTTAGACACAGATACATTTTACAAGATGTCTCCCACCCACGGGTGACCACTCTGTAAGTTGATGTCACTTTGAAGACACACGGAACAAGATTCTGGATAGATATCCATGCCAAGGACACTTATCTGTACACACTGACGCCTATAGATGGCGCTATTGGGTCTTCTGGCTTGTCCAGTATAGCTATTTTGCATACTTTTCCCAGGTGGCATTGCCCTAGAGACCTTTTTACCATCTGTGTCTCCATAAGGAGGATCAATCCCTTCTTAGTAAACCAAAATCAACATTGATCCCTGCCAAACGGCTTTTTTAAGGTCATGACCGATTGCAGGTTCCTTGAGGTTAGTGAATCTTCTGGAGATGTCTCCAATGGTAAAATTCACCACTTCTTGAATGTTTGACCTCTCCGTAACAATTACAGTAGTCTTGGCTAGACAGTATTGACAAAGCACAAGTGATCGGGTCGGGTTATATTGTAGACATGTCAATAACGAAAACACGAATTAGATAAGGTAAGATACCACCATGTGAACAGGGCTTCATTTACAATGTAAAGGTCCCAAATTCCTGATTTAAAATTAAGATTACAAGGTCAGGTGAAGGACAATCCAAAAGACTGAATACGGTAGTCGAGAAAAATCTGGTCTTTATGGTTAGAGATTAGCAAACTGGTGTGGATGGAATGACATTCACAAAATTTCAAAAAGTTTTGGGCCCGACCTGAACCCCACACCTTTGCAGTTTGTCACCCATGAAAAACTATTATTAGAGATGAGCGAACACTGTTCAATCGAATATCAGGCCGTTCGAGGTATTCGATTCCAATTGAACACCACGAGACAAACGCACAAAAAATTTGTATCCCCTCCCACCTTCCCTGGCACTTTTTTTTACACCAATAACTGCGCAGGGGATGTGGGACAGGAACTACGACAATGGAGGCATCGAAAAAAATTGGAAAAAGTAATTGGCTGGCTAAATCAGGTGACCTCCAATTTATACGAATGGTGGATTTAACATTAGGTTTATGTGAACTATGTGACTGTGAGACAGGGAAAGATCTACAGGCAGGGATAGGTAGGGATTACCTTTATTTAGGGGGGAATGTCACTCACCCAGCTCTTTGGGGCTCTATCTGGTCGGGATCCCTGTCAGCTTGCGATATGCCGGAGCTGACTTTTTCCCATAGGAATGCATTGACCAACATTGTTTAGCCGAATGTCATACAGAAGTACAGCATTTGGCCAATCAACGCTGGTTCTGCTGGAGGAGGCGGAGTCTAAGATCGACCCACAGCAGTCTCCATTCTGGTCTGATCTTAGACTCCGCCTCCTCACAGACGAGCTTCCGGTAGAACCAGCATTGATTGGCCGAATGCTGTACTCTGTATTGCATTCGGCCAATCAACGCTGGTCAATGCATTCCTATGGAAAAAAGTCAGCTCGCGCATATCGCAAGCTGACAGGGATCCCAATGTAATACAGTGACTTGGGCATGTTAGATGCCCCCAGACATTCTTTGCCTGCTGTCCCAGTTTCAATTCCAGGGTCTTGGCGTCATTTCCTGGGGTTTCATAGTGGACTTGGTGACTCTCCTGATTCGAAGAGTGGGATCCCCTGAAACGAGCATTTTTTCCCCATAGACTATAATGGGGTTCAATATTTTACTGTTCGCTCATCTCTAACTATTATACACTATTATATTGGAGGGCCAGGGGAGTCATGGTAGCATAACAAAGAGTCATACTCACCTTTCCTGGACTTCTTTACAGCATCCGATGGTCCCCCAGCATCCTCTTCCAGCCTCTGGCTGAGGTCATGAGCCCTGTGGTCACAACTGAGGCCTGTGATTGAGCATTAATGGTCATGTAGTCACACCCATATCATGATGCTTTGAAGTTTGGCCAAAACAAGGTCATGAATATTTGTCGAAGTGAATCTCGTGGTTCTCCGATTTCTAATTTTAGTCTCGTGCCAATCATAGTCATCCGAGTAATCCTGTACATGGTGGGCCACAGCAGGGTTGCTGAAACTTAGAATTTGTACTGGCTCCTAGGGGGTGGTACCATGTGGTGACCTCACTTTGTAAAGTCCATAGGCTCAAACAAGGCATAGGTAAAAAAAAAATGGTTGTGTAGCTGTGAAAGCGTCCTGTCCAAAAGTGGTCCCTCTCTTGGGTCAAGCTGTAAAGCTGGAACCCTTACAATCAACTAATAGTCATTGGCCTTATTCTTCGTAAGACATCGCCTTCAAAAAGTTTCATCTTTCCATAAGTTACAGATTTATAAATTGTTGTTGGATATTTTTTAGGAGTTATTAAAATGAAAGATTTCGTTAAATTTAGAGCAAAGGTATTAGTGGCACGGTGTCTGTGGTCATCTCATATTGTCACGGTAGTAATACACAGGAGAAGTCTAGGGATGGGTCATTCCTCTAACCGAAAAAAAACAAAAACAAAATTAAAGTTCACAGAGTTTTCCTCTGCGGACGTTTTCTTACAATTATAATTAGAATCCCATCCACTTTGCACAATTTTTCCCATGGTGTTTCCACCGCGGGCAAATTGCAGCGTTTCGGGCCCGTGGGGACCCATATTACAGCTTTTTTTTGTTGCAGATTTTCTTGCTGTTTTTTGATCTCTGAATTTTTTTCCAGCTTTCCAGTACATTGTACAGAATAATGGTAAAAAAATGAAGAAATTGTCTTGCAAACCTTAAGACCTCATATGGCTCTGTAAACAAAAAAATTAAAATAGTTATGGGGTTTGGGAGGGGGCAAAAATGAAAATCGAAAAATGTCACCAGTGGGAAAGGGTTAACGCTTCATGGGGGGAAAAAAGATTCAGCATAGGTCAGGAACCAAAATGATTTGTGAATAATTGTGAATTATTATCACCAGAAATTTTTTTTTATTTATTTTTTATTTCAAAAATATTTGTTTGTATTTTTCTGATTTAGTAAATTAATAAATGTTGGGTCAACAAAAAAAAACAAACAAAAAAAAAACAACAAAATAAAAAACCTCTTCATCAAAAACAAAAAATTGTATGACCCTTTAGTTAATTCTATGGTTGTTGTAGATATTGGATCCTACAATCTCCTCCAGGTCCAAATCCCATTACTAAAGTGGTATGTACCATCTAGGACTGGGGTGATCTAGTCAACAATGACTGTCCTTCTTCAGATCCTTGGCTCAGACACCATGCTTGATCTTCAAAGCCAATTACTCCAAGGCATTAGTCCAGCTCCGAAACACAATTTCATCCTCAATCCCAATCCTATTACTCTTCGTGGGGTTGGATTACTTCTGGTAATCACCTAGGGCGACATCATTAAACCATGCCACGAGGATTAATCTATTTGACATTATCACCAGTCCCCGGTCTTCCCAATACTTCAGGCTCCTGGACTGGACAATACCATGAACGTGGCATGTTTTTTGTTGGACTATTTATAATGTGTTAGGAAATTTAAGATTTTTGTACACAAAAACTAATCTAATAATAGCCAGATAATGGGCGGGTCAATGTGCTGCTTCTAATAAAGTGGGCAACCCGGGAGATCAGGGTCATTTTTCTACGTAACATTGATTCTGTCAACTACCATTAGAAGGAATTCTAAATGAAATATGTAACTCCAGGCAAAACCAAAAATGGACTTTTTGGCCAGTTTTAGGAAGCTCTTCAATTTTCTAAAGTTTTTGGTGCCTGAAGAAGGCCAAAGTTCCCTCTGTCACATGAGAAGATATCGGCTTTATAAATGGTTCACAGTAGATTGGAAGTTCATGTAATCTCACTGCCTGCGCTCCCCATGATGATACTACAATTGAGCTGTATGGCCATGAGCAGTCAAAATAGGAAACCCTATACCTGCCTATCACGGGCTTCTTTCCAAGCCAATTCCTAACCACAAGCATTTTAGAAGGGTTGTCCAGGATATTTGGTCTATGTGTCGGGCCAACTGGATCAGCTATAAGGTGGTTGGAAGCAGTTGGCTCCATTCTCCTTATAGTGGCCAGGTGGTGGTATTGCAATGGCGGCGACCAATCACTATGCAGCGTTATATTTGTAGCCTTGGGTTGTGTATAGTATGAGCACCGTAAGTATATTGAACAACCCTTTTAAGTTTCCACTTTCCATATATCCTATGGGTTGAAATGGAGGTGGCGTTTCAAAAGCATGATCAACATAGTCAGAAATGGTCCAACAAGGGTCAACCAACCTGTTCTTCAAATAAGTGAGGGCTACATACCCTTCAGTATTTTGGGCTTCCTGAAGTCAGGAATTTCCTTTCACTTGTGTCGTAAGCTTTACTAGACCTCGTTACTTATTCAGTGGATGGGTCCAATGTCATATACAGTGTAAGTGCTTGAGCAAACTAGACAATTGTCCTGAGCCCAGGGGGTCCTGTCCAAACTAGATGATTGTCCTGAGCCCAGGGGGTCCTGTCCAAACTAGACGATTGTCCTGAGCCCAGGGGGTCCTGTCCAAACTAGATGATTGTCCTGAGCCCAGGGGTCCTGTCCACAACCATGAATGATGAAAGGAAGAGCCTCCCACTTGGAGGAACCTATGATTTATTCCTTCTGGGATGGAGCTCATTTGCATACTTTTCCCATGGAGAATTGCCTGTAAGACTCCACCCTGATCTCCTCAATGAAAATCAGTAACCCCATTGCCCTGGAGCAATACCTGTAACACACACACGTCGAGGTAAATTCACACTCAACGCCGTTGTCCACGCAAGTCAAGACTTATATTGCCACAATAAGGGTGGTTGTTTGGTCAGGATTTTGAGGCCGTATCCGCCTCAAAATCCTAACAAAAAAGGTGGCTCCCATTGAAATCAATGGGAGCTGGGCAGTTATTTTCTGCGAGGTGGTTTGCTTCGGCTCTCAAAAAAAGAAGCGCAATGCTCCTTCTTCAGGTCGTTTCACATCGCGATTCAGCCTGAAGACATTCCCTCCACCCAACTAGGCCCATTCATTGGGCCTAGTCCGGAGCAGATTGCGCGAATGGATGCCGGTGCAGTGCACCGGCATTCAGTCGCGGCTAGCCGTTTTTTGGTCCTCCGCCTCAGGTTCCGGACCAAAAAGCCCCATGTGATCTTACCCTAATGGTCACTGTCCTTTATATAGGAGAAGATGGAAAGTCTTAAATATGCAACTTTTCCTCCAGCGAATAAACCATCCCATGTGCTCCACAGCTCATTCGACGTCTGTTTGTACCATTTCAGCCTCTCCCCCGTGTCCTGCCCCTTTACTTTCTATAGCAAATAATATAATAACCTTTCCCCTCGCACCACGGAGTAAAATGATGGATGTGTGGCTACGAGTGACCTCGGCATGTGAGCCGTGGGACTATAATTGGCCATTTCCTATAACTGTGACCCTCCTAATGTTGTCAATGATATTATTGTAAATCTTATCCGGTATTACCTGAGTATTGTATGGAGGGGTGAGCGTCATGGTATAAGAGCACACATCATTCCTCCATCGCTTATAACCTTTTTCTCCCTTCTGTGAGACCCCGTGTCGAAGGGTCATCGGGACAGCTCCGTGTTCAACACAAATAAATGTCAACACACATTGATCTGCTCTATACAACACATCCCAATGACGGGAAAGCAATGCCTGGGCATCTCCGAGGAAAGGTTTACTTCTCCTCTAAGCTCACAATAACTCAAAAGATACAAAAAGTTATAAAGTGTAAGACAACTCACATTAAAGGAAAATTTCGGGAATGGATTTTCTCATTGTATTCTTCTATTAGGTAATCATTTAAATTAATACATGAAACATCTCGATGTGATCTGCTTGCAAGATACTGTATTAACATAATATGTCTGGACTATTAAGAGATGTAAAGGAAATCCAATAAATGTCAGGATAATTTGCCCCAACCAGTTCCCAGCAGAATAGTGAGCGCAGCTCTGGAGTATAATACAGGATGTAACTCAGGATCAGTACAGGATAAGTAATGTAATGTATGTACACAGTGACTGTACCAGCAGAATAGTGAGTGCAGCTCTGGAGTATAATACAGGGTGTAACTCAGGATCAGTACAGGATAAGTAATGTAATGTATGTACACAGTGACTGTACCAGCAGAATAGTGAGTGCAGCTCTGGAGTATAATACAGGATGTAACTCAGGATCAGTACAGGATAAGTAATGTAATGTATGTACACAGTGACTGTACCAGCAGAATAGTGAGCGCAGCTCTGGAGTATAATACAGGGTGTAACTCAGGATCAGTACAGGATAAGTAATGTAATGTATGTACACAGTGACTGTACCAGCAGAATAGTGAGCGCAGCTCTGGAGTATAATACAGGATAAGTAATGTAATGTATGTATACAGTGACTGTACCAGCAGAATAGTGAGCGCAGCTCTGGAGTATAATACAGGATGTAACTAGGATCAGTACAGGATAAGTAATGTAATGTATGTACACAGTGACTGTACCAGCAGAATAGTGAGTGCAGCTCTGGAGTATAATACAGGGTGTAACTCAGGATCAGTACAGGATAAGTAATGTAATGTATGTACACAGTGACTGTACCAGCAGAATAGTGAGCGCAGCTCTGGAGTATAATACAGGATGTAACTAGGATCAGTACAGGATAAGTAATGTAATGTATGTACACAGTGACTGTACCAGCAGAATAGTGAGTGCAGCTCTGGAGTATAATACAGGGTGTAACTCAGGATCAGTACAGGATAAGTAATGTAATGTATGTACACAGTGACTGTACCAGCAGAATAGTGAGTGCAGCTCTGGAGTATAATACAGGATGTAACTCAGGATCAGTACAGGATAAGTAATGTAATGTATGTACACAGTGACTGTACCAGCAGAATAGTGAGCGCAGCTCTGGAGTATAATACAGGATGTAACTCAGGATCAGTACAGGATAAGTAATGTAATGTATGTACACAGTGACTGCACCAGCAGAATAGTGAGTGCAGCTCTGGAGTATAATACAGGATAAGTAATGTAATGTATGTACACAGTGACTGCACCAGCAGAATAGTGAGTGCAGCTCTGGAGTACAATACAGGATAAGTAATGTAATGCATGTACACAGTGACTGCACCAGCAGAATAGTGAGTGCAGCTCTGGAGTATAATACAGGATATAACTCAGGATCAGTATTATCATAGCTCCCACTACCCTCAGCAAACAACAGACAGTGGAAGTCTTGTCGAGCAGACAAATAGAGTATTATATGGTGGCTATAAAGAGAGTTTGACAGAGTGGGCTCATACAGTGTGTCCTGAGATAGGAAGCCGACTTATCTGTATACCCTAATAGGATACATGAGTAGGTGTAGTCTTCATTCTAATAGCCTTGGTTTTCTATGGAATTATCGCTTTACACACAGACTAAAAAGAAAAAAAAAATCTGTTCCGGCATGCTGGGATTGATCTGTTTCAGCAGAAGAAATGCTTTCTAACTCTCATTTTTTTCCAAAATAAAAGATGTTTTCCCAGTAGGAAATTCTTCGAAGATCAGTGGTACTACACAGATACACGGAATATTTTAGGTCAAGTGGAACCCGTGTTAAATGTTCTGAGTCATCCAACACAAAGCGCGAAGCCTGAATTCTATATTTTTTTTGTATGTTTTAAGTCGGCTTGTCTCACTTAACAGCAATTTTTATGCCCACTTGCGTCTCAAGCCGATTGTCTTTAGGTCTACATCAAAGAACACAACAGAATGGCTTTCCGGAGTTCTCCTGCTGCTTGTAAAATGATTTCGCTATTCCGCGGGCCGTGAGGTAGTTTTTGTTCCATTTCTTATTCACCAAAATACATCCTGGCCTCAACAATAGGACTGCGCCACCAGAAAGTACATGCAAATTCCGAATTTGTCAACTTTTTTAATGTGTTCCAGAGCCGACCTTGAGTGTAAGTGTTATGTTGCCAAGAAACTATAGGACGATTACTTGCTACATCTGCATCGTAATTGCAAATGGTGCTGAGGACTCGTATGACATCATAAGACCCTAGAGACTTCCCTGAGTGGCATTAAGATATAAGAACAAGTCCTACATGGCAAATGTTCTTTGCATCAAGTACTTTCTAGCTTATTAAATGCAATTCAAGCCTTATCTATCATACTAATAATACACCTTCCATAGCTTTGTTCCCCCGATGTCAGTTTTACCTTGATGTTGGTGAAGATCTTCATTAAAATGATTAAATATCTTTCCTCGAACGTCCACTTTCATATACAGAGTGTCTGATAGAGCGTGATGTATGCCTGTGCTGCCCGATCTAAGTACATATAAGATCTGATAGGATTGTATTGTCACCTAAAAACACCAAAAACTAGAATCGGTTGTATTCAACCTCAATTTTCCTAAAAGTTTGGGCTCAACCCAAACCCAACTTATGGGGTTTGTGACCCATGTGTCTTTATAACTAGAGATGAGCGAACAGTAAAATGTTCGAGGTTCGATATTCGTTTCGAGTAAAGCCTCAATATTCGACTACTCGAATCGAATATCAAATCCTATTATAGTCTATGGGGGGAAAATGCTCGTTTCAGGGGTAGGCAACGTTCGATCAAACTATACTTACCAAGTCCACGAGTGAGGGTCGGGCTGGATCCTCCGAGAAGTCTTCTCCATGCAGCTTCCCCGCGGCGTCCTCCGGCTCTGAATTCACTCTGCCAGGCATCGGGCCTGGGCAGAGCCGACTGCGTATGCCCACACTACAAGAAAATGTAGTGCGGGCATGCGCAGTCGGCTCTGCCCAGGCCCGATGCCTGGCAGAGTGAATTCAGACCCGGAAGATGCCGCGGGGAAGCTGCACAGAGAAGACTTCTAAAGGTAGGAGAAGAACCAGCATTGATTGGCCGACTGTATAGCATTCGGCCAATCAATGCTGGTTCTGCATCGAACTTTTCCATTCGAATAGCGAGTGGTACTCAATCGAGTACGAGTATTTCGAATACCGTAATATTCGATTGAATACCTACTCGATCGAATACTACTCAATCATCTCTATTTATAACACTATGGGGTTTCTTCAGACCCCAGAGTATAATGAGTAGAGGCCCAGAAGTTCAGAAACAATTAACGCCTTGGCTTGGCCCCCTCCGGTTACTCTTTGTGGTCTTCCATTCTTCTGGTTGGGGATGTCATCCCACTGGATCATGTCAAACAAGTTTAGAGTGAAACATACCAGGCAGATAAACCCACAACTTGTCAAAACGAATCTTGTGAGGTTCACCAATCTCTACTACAATAGATAAGAGTAGAACTACACAACAAGTATGTAGCAAAAAAACTTTCACTTGACTTTTCCAATGGTTTTCAATGGCTTCTGTGATAAGACATCATGGTGTAGCAAGTTAAAGGTAGTCTATCAGAGCCAAAACGCCTCCGAAACCTTTGTGGATAAAAATCTGCAATATGGAGATCATCCTCTTTTTAGGAATATGTGAATGAGCCTAAAGTACATTGCAAAGATCCCTGTTTGCAGCCAATCCCAAACCAGATAATGTCAGCCATGTCTACACGTGTCATTGGGTGGTAATTCCAGAGAAGAGCTGGAGCTCTGTGGTAGTCTGTGGGTAAATCTGGTTCTTTTTCGTCTGCCCAGCACCGCACCTCCCATGAGGCGACCTGAAGAGACCGCTTCAGGCGGCGCTATGCCAGGGCCCCGGGGAAGGCGGCATTTTTGCTTACCTAAGCCAGTCCAGGACAAGCTGTCCTGGACTGGCTTAGCGTCACTGTCTCGCAGCCCGGCACGGGAAGCGTGTGGTGGATTTGGGAGGTCCTGTGGATGCAGTGCTGCTCCACCGGCCTCCCCTGACGCTCAGGCAGAGAGCAGGTCTTCTCCCTGCCTACTCTCTGCCTGCTAACGCTGCTCCGCCACAAAAAGGTAGGTTCACCCCTGCGTCTGCCCCTTTGTTAGTATCAGAGGAAAATGGTTTTTATCCACTCATTAGGGTCTCTTACTGACCCCCTCTTTCCTGAAATGACATTCACTCTGAAGTGTCTGCTGAATCCATCTTTCTCTTGCAAGATGAGGATGCACCGAAATATATAGAATTACCAAGCGTGGCCGCGCCAATTAAAAATTAGGTACATATGATAATACATATAAGTCCTTGTGGACTCCAGAAATAGGTCAACTTGTATCACGCCTTTTTGGTACGTAAACAAGCTATGTATGCTGAAAAACGTGGGGCTGCGTCTATGGCTTACGACTCAAAGGTCGAAAGAAATCACAGGACAGTGATTGAGGGATATACCCCCAAAAAACACCAAAAGTGCGCTCCCTTCAGTAACGATAAATTCTGGTATGCTGATATATCAAAATAAAAAGGATTTATTTAAGATGACGCGTTTCGGGGTTCTCTGGTACCTCACACGTACCACCCCTTCATCAGATCTCTCGGAGTTCTAGAATGTTTGCACAGCGTGTTTGTATACACATGCTGATATATAGACTTGTCAAAAGACCGCAAAAATCTTTCTCTTGCAAGATGAGGATGCAGCTCACATACTATAGGTGTTCCAGCTTTACATAGAAGTATATGAAGAGGAGAGGATTATGCATTGGAAAGAGTTAAATCTGCTTTGTTTTAGCTTTGTAGAAGGTTTTGGTACTGTCTGATAAGAAGGTGTGGAAAGTTCTATATGTTAAGGAGGAGACTAGAAACTATACATTATATTAGTGAGCCTATTTGACATCAGGTGTCTGCCTAGTTTCCTATCATCTTTGAATTGCCTTGTTGGTCAGCATGCAGGGCATTGGGTTCCCCCCAAGCTTGAGTAAGTGATTGCTAATATTACTTTATCATAGTTTACTTGCTTCATTGTACTTGCTTTCTTATTGTTTTATATAATTGACATCAATTTTTTATGACATTCTTGCTTTCATTTCCTTCTGTGAAATAGAGTAAGATGTAGGTACAGACTGAGGCCCCTGGAGATGAATAGGAAGTTTCTATCTCACCCCAAGTACTTTGCATCTGTACAGGTTAGTCATTACATATAATGTCCTATTTAGTGCTGATCATTGGTCAGAGTGAGAGAGAACAAGGGAGCAGTTTCTCCTGTGCTTTCTGTGTGCAGTATATGGGAGACATCAGAGCAGCTAGTCTACACCTACCAGATCAGGGCTAACTGAACATTAGAGATACATTAAGTACATAAAAGTTTACAGTAGGCAGTAATGATAGGGTATTGCTATTGACTACAAAGATTCTGCACTCTTACTATATTAACCACATTGTATTACCTAATTACATAATGAGATTTACGCTGCTGGAGCTGAATAGGAAGTTTCTATCCCACCCCAAGTACTTTACTCATATCAGTATAAGTCAGTAATTCCCTATAGGGTCTTTTATGGTATTGCTACATCTTAGTGAGAAAGAACATTAGAAAGCAGATTCTCTTCACTTTCTGTATAGGACAGGGGTAGGGAATGTACGGCTCTCCAGCTGTTGCAAAACTACAACTCCCAGCATGCATACTGGCTCTGCTGTTCTGGGAATTCCCATGGAAGTGAATGGAGCATGCTGGGAGTTGTAGTTTCACAGCAGCTGGAGAGCCAAAGGTTCCCTACCCCTGGTATAGGAGATCAGTTAATCTGTTCTCACCAGGATAATTGATATTTAGAGATAAAGCCTGCAGGGGAGAAAACTTCTGAAAAAAACAGAATACAAGTGTTACGGTTCTGTGTATATATTTAAAAATAATATTTTTAAACGACGGACCCGCTAGTCTGCAAAGCACTGCAGCGAGGTCCACAGGCCCAGATGGGCGGCTGTAAGGTCTGAACAGTGTGCTACCAGTTAAACTGCACTGGCAACCATGTGGCGTGGTACACAATGTGAACAAGCTGCAACAACACCCTGCCAGTTAACACTGGACAGGTGCACAGTACAGCTGAAACAGCAAGGCTGCCAAGGGTTAACCTTCACCCCAGGTCAGCAACAAAACATGCTCCTGCAACAGCTAGGAGCTACAAAGTGAGGAGACAGATAAATGGGCTACTGATTCCCACTGGAAGGGCCAAGGAATCCTACCTAGATCCCTAGAGACCTGAACCTGGCCCTAACCTCCTGTTTCAAGGTACTTAGTCAAAGTGTGAGCACTGGGTGGGCGTCGGCTCACACCATATAAAGGCTAGGGCGGTGGCCATGATGTCACCGCTCATACTCAGTATGGGCAAACCGGGACTTAGCCTCTGAGCGGCTCCAAAATGTCTGAGCATGCTCAGTAGGCCGAAAGCTGGATTTACACTCCAGACACCTCACTACCCGAGGCCGAGGGCAAGAGTTAGATTGACCCACAGGTGGCGCTGTGCGCTGAGAGAGAACCCTGCGGGACCCAATCCTAACAAAAAGTCACATAATGAGCACAAATAATGTTATTCCTCATGTACGCACACTCTACATTTGCTTTAGACAAAGTTTGTTAAAAGATTAGGTTCACTTTAACTACATAAAGCATTATAGTAGGCAACAATGCAAAACTACATACGATGCAACCACAATCCATAACCACATTGCACCTCCTAATCGCGTACTAAGTAAGGTAAATCTAACGTAATTTGCAAAATCAACAAAAGGGACAATATTCAATATGAAAAATCTGGTAAGTGACCTCTAGCCTTACATTTAGTTTCTTGAGCTGGTATTCCCATTATGGGTGGTACCTGCATGTATCGAGCATTTATAGTATATGGCATGGATGGCTAAGATTGGGATAGCCCAGACTTTGTGCTCCCTGTATTTCCTGTTACAGTATGGTCACAACCCTGAAACAACATGTGTCCGTTCCTTCCAAGACAGCAAAAAAGCAACATATAAGGAATCAGCTAATAGTGTCTTTAATGGTACTATAGGTGCGCATAGTCCCGGAGCAATGTGCATTTTTAAAGAGACAGACCATGTCCTCCTTAGATGGTGTGACTTTTCATTGAATATCTCAATAAAGATGTTGCAACAATACTTCCCCTTTAAATTCTTCCTTCAGACATCTTGATAGGTTCCCCCTTTACATGATATTCCTGCGCACCATTTTTTCCTGTCAGGGTATACGAGGGAGGACGGCTCCAAGCAGCTAAGTGCATTACTGAACATTGATTCGCACTTCCTGCATCTGACCTTAGCATTTTCCAGTTAAAAATTAGTCACTTTATTGGAAGCGAACAGCAAAATGCAGAAACTCTTAAGCAGATTATGTTTTAAGCGCGAGGAAGAATCAGGCGCCGCCAGCCCGGCAGATTAACCCACCAACTCCCAGACTCTGTACAGGTTCACTTATTTATTATAAGCCACAGATTATAAGCATGACCACATACAGCAAAAGAATAGCTAGAAATGGGAATGTAAATGTAATGAATGATCTGCTTATATTGCAACGATCGGAAGGGTTTCCGAGGCCTTAAAGGGGACCTTTCGCCCCCTCCACTATCTCCAACTCTTCACTTGCTTCCATTGGTTCTGCTTTGCTGATTTCAACACAGTTGGAATTTTTTCTCTAGCCCTCACCGTTCCCGAGATTCAGCACAACTATGCACCTTTTGCTCTCTACTGCCAGGTGGGCGGTCCTAGACTACCTCCTCCAACCCTGGACCGCCCACCTGATAGTAGATAGGATAATTACATGATTGAGGTCTGAAAGTTACAGAAATGATTGCTCGGGAATGGTGGGGGATAGAGGAAAAATTCCAACTGTGCTGGAATCAGTGGAGTGACAGCTATTGAAAGATGTGAAGAGTTGGAGATGGTTCAAGATCCTCCTTGAAGTGTTTATTTCTGGGATTAAAATATTGATGACCTATTCATATCATAGGTCATCAATATCAGATCAGTGGGGCTCCAATATCCTCCACCGTTTAGTGTTTTGAAGACTCTGCAGCATTCAGAGCTACATCCTCTTAATTACCAAGTATAGCACCATACAGTGTATTGTGGCTGTACATGGTACTGCAGCTCAGCAGTATTGATGAATGAGATTAAGCTGAGAACAGGCCATGTGACCAGTGGATGGGTGTTACATGACTTTAAACAGTGGGATCTGCATTGTCTCCAATTCCTGCTATTATATCAAGTTGTCACCTGTATATACCCACCTGCTACATTTAGCTTGCATTTTGGCAATCCTATTATATGCAAGTATAGCAAAGTGCACAAATGAGCTACAAATATTGTACTCACTCAACAAGTGACCAAAGCTGCCAATAACTGACTATGGTGAAGATCAGTCATAGACCGATGACCTCCCTATGTGGGAAGGCTACTGTAAAATATATAGTACTCATATATAGAGAGCTGTGATGTCACTACTGTAAAATGCAGCATAGAAATGGCGGAGTGATGTCATACCTAGGAAACATAAACTTACCCAAGTAGTGATGTCACTTGTGTCTCAAAACCATGAACTTTCACTGACATTGAACGTGTGTGTGGAGTCGAACGGACATTGGTATCCGAGGAGCATCTATAGTGTTGCCAGGCAAATGAGGTCTACAAAGGGACAGCAGTAAATCGGAGGTGACTCACAGCACTATGCTTACGCCAGGTCAATATTGGGGTCAGTCCCGGGGCAGTGCAGAATCATATCAAGATTGCCAACGTAAGCTGCATCCGAAAGAGGCGAGGGATAAATCACCAGCTCTAATTTCCAACTCTGCCTCCAAGGTGAGACGACTCATTACACGAATCGCCAGCCGACAACCGCCATCCACACGGTACTAATATGGGCGATAACGGATTAATGTATGATGTGTTTAACCTATTGGTGTCAGAGTAGAAGCCAGAACAATACAAAGCCATGGGTTACCAAAATTTAAAAAATTATTATTGACCAGAATTTTAATATACAGGACACTGAAAATCTACCACTAGGGGGCATCACCGAAACTGATGTTATATAGCAAGGTGCTGATAAAGCTAAACAGAATGGTAACATTCTCCTTTTTCCCAATAATAATATGCACTTGAATGGGGATAAACTGCAATACTACATGCAGACAATTGAAACAGGTGGCGCTGTTTTGCACTGTACCCCGGACTACCTCTCTGGATATTCTGTTGCCTTCTTCATGTAACCTGCCTTGAGCCTTGGTATTACAGAGCATGAAGAGGGATAAGTATGAGATGACTGCCTAAGACCAAACGAAGAAGAAGACAGACTATGGCTAGTCTTTCCTTCATCTTCCATAAAGACTTACTGTCTTAGGCCCATTTCTAAATAATGCGGCCAATCACATGTACCTCCTTGGCCGCATTACCTCCACATGTACCTCCTTGTGTCCAATGACATGTAGCCCTTTGGCTCACAACTGGAGCACATGACCTGCTATCCCTTTGCTAGCTATATCCTTGACCAAGTCTTGTCTCTTCACAGGGAGGCCACCTGAACCAATAAAGAATGCAAACTATAAGTAAAACTTTTTGAATTTCTCATGGAACATTTTTTATACAGGACCTTTCCCCGTCTTCACCACCTTCAGTTCTTTGCATACTTTAATAGGAACCACTTCATTGATTACAGCACAGTTGGAACAGTGTATAGCATTCGGCAAATCAACGCTGGTTCTGCAGCAGGCTCGTCTGTGAGGAGACAGAGTCTAAGATTGGACCACAGCAGTCTCCATTGTGGTCCGTGAAGATGACATTGGATTGTGCAAGACCGCCCACCGTGCACATTCGGGTATGATTTACATATATGTTTTTATAGTTTTATTTTAAAACGGGAGCGGGGATTAAAATGAGATTACCGGTGCTTGAATAGCATTTTTAAAGGCTATTCACACATATGTAGGGCTCATACAGCATAATTTTGTGGGGATGTCCATCAAAGAAGATGTATAGGTCGAAACTTGTCGGGTCTAGTCCTTAAAGGGGCTCTATCAGCAAAATCATGCTGCTAGAGTCCCACATATGCGTGAATAGCCTTTAAAAAGGCTATTCAGGCCCCGTAAATGTTACATTAAACTACCCCCCCCCCCCCCCCCCCGTTTTAAAATAATAACCTAAAAAAGAATGTTCTCTACTTACGGATCGTGCACGGTGGGCGGGCATTCAGGGTGTGTCTTCATCTTCTTCCCCGCCTCTTCTTCCTCTGATGTCCTCCGGTCCCGTCTTCCTCCGGCACTTGCTCACGGACACTGAAAAAAAAAAATAGCTTGGGCGCATGCGCAGTAGTACGTGGCTTCTACTACGGCTACTGCGCATGCGCCCAGGCTATTTTTTTTTTTCAGTGTCCGCGAGCAAGCGCCGGAGGAGGACGGGACCCGAAGACATCAGAGGAAGAAGAGACGGGGAAGAAGATGAAGACACACCCTGAATGCTCGCCCGCCGTGCATGTTCGGTAAGTAGATCACATTCTTTTTTAGGTTATTATTTTAAAACGGGGGGGGGGGGGGTAGTTTAATATAACTTTAGCCGTGCCTGAATAGCCTTTTTAAAGGCTATGCATGCATATGTGGGGCTCTAGCAGCATGATTTTGCTGATAGAGCCCCTTTAACGTGAGTGTCACCAGAACCCAGTATGTCAACCCAGCCCCACAGATATGTTAAGGTCACCTCTTGTGAATTGGCCTTTCCATTGTTGAGATATCACCTTTTTATGTTAATATGCAAATTAATGAACAAGTTAATGAGAAATGTAGGTGTTGTCAGTGCTCCAAAGAACTCAGTTTCAGTTAAACAGGTAACACAACACCAATCTTCGATATTATGGAGACAAAGTTTTTACGAACACCACAAGGCTGGAGCCAAGTGATGGTACTCCCAGGATAAGTCAGGGTCTCCCTTTCACAAGTAATCTTTTTCCCAAGTCTCAAAAAACCCACAAAATGTCTGCAATGCCCAGGAAGGGGGTGTAGTTCATAAAAATGGTGCCCATGTCCAACCTTCCAATTGGATAATGGGTTGGATTGTAGTGACGAGGTCTATCCAGAAATGACCCATGAAGCCCACCCACAAAGTCCACAAAGTGAGCAGAGCTTTGGCCCATCTCCTGACTGCAGAAAGAAATTTGGAGCTACAAATCCCGGCTAGTCTCAGCATTCTCTTACCATGAAAATGGAGATACCAGTTATGGACGTCTCAAAGTCTCTTCACGGCACCCTCAAAATCTTGCACTTAGTAGAACCTGGTTTTATTGGTACATATCATCTGATATGCACGCTAACAATGTAGATCATCAAGCTTCGGGCATATATGGAGAATCCCGGAAAAAAGTAAGGGCACCTGGCAAAGTGGTCAACCTAACCAGGAACCCCAGATTGCTTCCATTTGTATAGCTGTCCAAAAATACCGTGCCCACAAAGTACCACCATAGCGTGCCCACCAGGTAATACAAATCCAAAATCGTTCCTTCAGTTAGTTCTAATAAATAATACCACCATGGAGTGCTAATAAGTATATACTGTTATATGGTGCTACAATAAAAGTACCGTACAATACAATGGACACAACGGCGAAACAAGGATTGTCCTGTAACTCTACTTGTGTGCTAGAGGGAGGGGAATTATGTATTTACTATGGTTACTTATTAGAGATGAGCGAGTAGGTGTTTGATCGAATACTACGGTATTCGAAATACTCGTACTCGATCGAACACTACTAGCTGTTCGAAGTTTAAGGTTCAATGCAGAACCAGCGTTGATTGACAGAATGCTATACAGTCGGCCAATCAACGCTAGTTCTTCTCTTACCTTTAGAAGTCTTCTCCGTGCAGCATCCCCGTGGCGTCTTCCGGCGGGAATTCACTCTGCCTAGGCATCCGGCCTAGGCAGAGATGACTGCGCATGCGCGGGCATGCCCTCGCATGCGCAGTCGGCTCTGCTCAGGCGTCGGGCCGGGCAGAGCTGATCGCGCATGCGCAGTCGGCTCTGCCTAGGCCCCGATGCCTAGGCAGAGTGAATTCCAGCCGGAAGACGCCGCGGGGGCGCTGCGCTGGGAGAAGGTAAGTATAATTTTATCGAATTTTGCATACCCCTGAAACGAGCCTTTCCCCCCATAGACTATAATGGGGTTCGAAATCCGTTCGAACAGTTGAACAGTGTGCGGCTGTTCGAATCAGATTTCGAACCTCGGACATTTTAGTGTTCGTTCATCTCTATTACTTATATAGCACCATCATATTCCGCAGCACTTTACAGATATTCTCCCATATCGAGCTCACAATGTATATTCCCTATCAGTATGTCTTTGGAGTGTTGGAGGAAACCCGCACAAACACAAGTAGAGCATACAAACTCCATGCAGATTGAAGGGCCAAAAATAATAGCCCCTTTTGCCCCTACTATACACAACTATACTACATGACAAGCTTCTGTAACAATGTCAAGCAATTTCCCTCCAGACTGTAACCTTCGCCTAATTCCTCTATTTTTGGCCTCACATTGGTAGCTCAGCCATATATTAAACAAAAAAAGGTTGCAGAGCGGAGCTGTAAATATCTGAATAGCAGACAGCGCTTAATAAATGAGATTTCCCCGCTCCGCACCAGCATGGGCTTCATATGGCGAATACGCAGAACTACTGTGCAGCTAATTTTGTGTGAACGTTTTGAAGGCTTGGCACCGCAGTCGGCTCGCTGTGCATCTTGGGTAATGTAGTCTAAAAACAGTTGGAACGAAAAAGCAAAGACCTGTAGTATCTAGAATGAGGAAATTATGGTTATTCTTCCATCCAGCACAAGCTCAAGATTTACGGAAAATGCAAAAATTTAAAGGAAGGAGTGGTGTCCGAGATGTTAAAGGGATAGCCTAGTTTTATTAAGAGAAAACAAGTCCAACAATGACAACAACCCAGGTCTTCAACATTAACCTGGGATGGAACCCATGCAAGTATGTGGAGAACATACAATATCCATGGAAATGCTAGGATATGTACCCGGGACCCCAAAGCTTTGGGTAAACAATGCTAACCACTGAGCCACCGTGCATTATTAATTTACACCTCCAAGTCTCCACACCTCCATGGGTGGGCATATTGGTAGTGGATATCATCTGAAGTTCCTAGCCCTCAATGCAAAATTTGTTACAGGGCCAACTCCTACTATGTACCATTTATATTGACATTAATGTCTCATGTGACAGAAAAGCCACCGGGCCCCCCTCCGTCTCCGGGTCCTTGTAGTGACTGACACCTCTGCATTCCATGAAGCTAGGTTATCTAGAACCAGTTTAGTGGTTGAACGTTTTTATTAAAGATGTCTACCAATTCCAAGTTTCGAAGATGATTTTCCAATGATATACTTACTCAGTATGGAGCAACAGATATCAGATTGGGAGTGGAGAAACATAATTACACGCTGGGTGTGACAGGTGGCAAAACCGCCATAAGATGTGTCGTGTCCATTGTATTAGAATAATCCCTGCACTATAGTCTACAAGTGCCCTATGGTGGGTGGTCTTGCACGATCCAACGTCATCCCGCGCCTGCGTAGTAGCGCCTCCTTCCGGAGCTGTACTGCGCAGGCTTCGGTGCCATTTTTATCAATGGCAGTTTGTGAGCGTACGGCGCATGCGCAGTACACTCATGTAGTTGTAAGGATACTATGCTGCGGAAGAGCTGGGACCAGAGGGCGTCGCTGCAAGAAGAAAGAAGAGATAGGCGTACCAAAAGATGACGTCAGACCGTGCATGACCGCCCACTGTGCACGTTCGGGTATGATTTACATATATGTTTTTATAGTTTTATATGAAAGCAGGAGCAGGGTTTATAATAAGATGAGAGGTGCCTGAATAGCCTTTTTAAAGGGGCTCATACAGCATAATTTTGCTAATAGAGCCCCTTTAAAGACCACTATTAACCCGAACAGTTGAAGGACCATAGTAATGAGGAGCGCCCACCACTTCTATGACCCAGACTCCAGTAACCTATCTGTACATAGACATATTTTGGCAGCGCAGACTGGAAAGTGGTAGATACATAGCCGGAGGAATTATTTATGAGGCTTCACAGTAAATGTAATTAATAGGTCATTTCTTAAATGAAAGGAATAAGAAGAGTAGCGCCGGCCTGACCTCGCCTGACGCCAGTTAATTAGAAGCTCCACTCCTAAGTCTATTTTTATAAAGCCGCGGTGTGTATTAGATGACTGAGCTGTCATAGTAGATAACGCCGTCTGACACATTACATTGTGCGAATGCTAAATGAAGTGATGTCAGAGAGATCGCCTCGACTATGTTACATTTAAAGGCCTATTATTATATCAGGACGATTAGGTAGCGAGGAAGGAGTGGAGGCAAGAAGGAGCAGGAACATACAGGTAGAGTATGAAGGAGGCCAATTATCACATGTCATGTATAGTGCTCTTATATAACAAGGAGAAATTTGGGCACTTTATCCAGGATGAATAGTGAATGCAAGGGATGTAAGGTGGAGAAGTAAGAGTCTCACAATTATCAGCCACGGAGAAGACAATGGAACTCAAGGAAGTCTGGCCAGAAGAGACATTCACTTGTCAATAGGAGAACCAGGAAGTCAGTTTGCATATGATTGTTGGAGAAAGGACGTAATGTGGGACTAGAGAGCTGGGCCCGCTGTGGGCCTGACTAGAGCGCCGAGAGGTTGGGCGAGAGGGCCGACTCCTTGACAGGGAAGTGAGAACAAGTGGAGCAGCACCATCACTGGAGACAGAGCCGGCAGCAGGAAGGGGGTGTCAACGGTTTAGAAGGTGGCCATCTTAGGACCGTGAAAACTCAGTCAATGAGAAGTGTCACAGGTCAACACGATTGGCAAAGTTATTGGCTTCGCTGTTATGCTCCATGTGAGGGAGAAGGAGACTCCTCTTCCACAGGCAAGATGGTTGAAGATGGGGATACTGTTTTTGAACTACTTGCCTACTGCTTCAGTAGGCCACATTAAAAGGACTTCAGTAAAACATCATAAGTAGCAACCCAGGTGTAACTGGTAGCTAGTGGCGTAACTAAAGTCTTGTGGGCCCCGCTGCAATCTTTTGTCTGGCCCCCCACTTCATCCCTACAGTGAATTCTTGATAGTGATGGTTATCAGAGCTAAGGAGTTTAATCACCCTTAGTGTGGTTGGGGTAATTCGTGGGTCTCCTTGGCTTATGGGCCAGATGGAGGGTGAAATCTCAATACTGATGCCATTGCTTATGGGCCACCTAAGACTCCTGGGCCCCGGTGCGACTGCACCCTCTGCACTCGCTCAAGTTGCGCCCCCTGTGTAGCCTCCAGACCCTTATGCAGCCTTTGTAACTGGGTCTCCCCCTACCATTTACAGGTATAGCGACTTTAACTTGAATCTGATAACTTGCTGCAGTGCGATATCCATAAGCCAATAAAAGTAATTAAAAAATTTCCGGAATTTAACGATTTTCTCTAATTATCTCAGCGATGACTAAGTCTTTTGCCCTGACACATTACCGGTGGATACGACCATGAATGCTGCAAATTTCTATGGTCCGAAACCCAGCCATGATTTTTTTTAAATTGTGGGCAGGTTATCAGACAGTGACGCCACATGAGAGGATAACCCGGACGCAACAAGGAAAGATCCCCACACAGCGAGCCACGCCGTTACCGCTTCATATCCGTAATGCGCGTCCCCAGCCTCGAGCTTGTTGGCTTTATGACACCCTGAGCTCTGCTACTTCTGTCATTAAGGCTAGTGAGTTTAGTGTCTATTAGTCAGTGATGGTGAACTAGTTAAATAATCCCTTCTAGCCGGAGTGGTGCAATACTCCATCCTATTACCGGCCGGCGTCAGATGGAGCAGGCAATTTTTCAGAGCGCTGTGACATCTCTTAAAATTAGACTTTATGAAAAGGTTAATTATGTCTGCACGTCTACGAGCACAACAGAGCGCGCGGCGAGAGATTTATTCATAATAATACACGTTTCCGTCACTGCAAGTCTATTTTGCCCTGGTATAATTGCCGCAGACAGGATATTAACAGACTTTATCTGCAGCGAGAATACAGTGTTGTCTAATGTCGGCCGCCAGGATGGACTGCCTGTTCCGCAAGATCAATGAATTCTTCCTGCGTCTTCAGCACCTTTTTCCTCCTCCCCATGCTTTATAGGGCCGCCATCCCCTCCTAGTACTACGACTGCATAACTAATACGTCCTTCACCTTGTGTAAGCGCAAGAGGAACATTTGTTATGTCCCGAAGAGGAATGTACGTCCTGAAATGTGCCCTGTCATCAAAAGAGAGATGCCATACCCAACTACGTTGAGGAACTAAACTGATATAAATTGCGAGACCCGGCACGCTCTGATCGGCATTCTAATTCGGGAAGAGCGGACGTGGGACTGTTGCAGCGCGGCCTCGTAACCTGATTTGTGTCGTCTTTGAATATCCGGTCCTTGAAGAATTTCAGACGTTCAATGGGACGTAATTAACATCTTGAATGCCAGTCGAATGGCGGTGAAAGGGAGCGGGTTCTAATCAATGCTGTGCTCTGAAAAGGCATTCACCAGGGCTGCACATACGCGGGAGCTCTATAGTAGTCAAGGTGATCTCCACCAAGCAACTATTTTTGAGTTTTTTGTTATTCCGGTGATTGACAATCTATAACCTTGAGACTATCTTTGGTGTCAATTGTGCTCGTCTTTAGATGTCTAAGACACATGTGTCACGATGTGAATGTTTCCATGTAAAGATGACAATGAGACGGTTTGGGTTCTTTGTTCAGGTAAGATTTAGAAAAAAAACAACTTCAAAGCGAAAGAAAAAAATCCAAAAAAATAGCGTCAATCCATATCACACAATATTTGGAACTAGAGTTGAAGTTAGATAAAAAATATAATATTGGGGGCTAAATTACCAAAAACATTGTTGCCACCCATTCCTATTAGCAACGCAACAAAACAGCACCTCTAGTGGCCAAATGGTAATGGACAACAGGTCTGCTCATTGAAGAATGATGTAATACCTTACCATATCCAACCCTTCCAATGTCAATGCTTCCTGGTACTCCGATAATTCTGACTGTAGAGATAATGTATCATCCCAATGTCTGTAGCCAACACATTGGCTATGTTCACGTGTGTTTAATACAGTAGAATAGCCCCTCTGGTTGAGGTAGCACTTTGGAGGACCCTTGATCATACTGGAATATGGAATCTTTCGTAACTTTTTGGTCTGCAGTACTAATCACAAAAAGCAGCAGAATGTCCCAAAAACTCAGCTGGGCTACAAAGGATGTAGTGGGTGTACAGTGGACGTACGCATCAAGTAGTATATGAGACACATTGCCAACTGTATTAGAAGATCCATATATATATTTTTAATCTATTTTAAGTGTCTATTTCTACAACCCAAAATTTTGCTCACTTAGAGGAAGATGGAAAACTCCTCCTAGAGCTGAGGTGTCAACATGAAACCAAATCACACCCATTGTTGGGTTTTTTATGGTTACATATAGCTACAATTTCTCCTTTTGGGAGATGGGCAAATTACAGATAAAATTGACCTAACTGAGAATCTGCTGGTGAACCTCAATTCTGGCATGATAACATAGTGCAGTTCTGGTAAGACCAGGAGATGAAACTTAGACAACCAGAAGAATAACTTGAAGCTTCAGACTTTTGGGCCAAGTCTTGAGGGCTTGGGTTTGACTTCTACTTTAAATCATAAGTTATTATTTTATATTGTTCATAGTTAATCTTCATCAAGCCTAAATGTTTGGATGACTGAAAACAATGGTGTTCCTTCTCCAGTGTGCAGCATTTACTTCCTGTTGGCTGTGAAGATATTTTTGATGAAAATGCCCATCAGATTCTCACTTTTTGGGTCAACATCACCAAAAGTGGTTTTCCAGAATGACATACTGATGGCCTATTCTGACGATAAGTCATCAGTATTAGATTAGTGAGGCCTTTCCAACAGTGCAAGGTCCCATGTGTCAGAATCCCAACAATCTCAAGGTAGACATGTGGCTCCCACCATTTGGTCCCTCAGCTGAATTATATGGAAGGTAACTTCTACCAAGGGTTTCTTTAGTCATATGTAGGGTTGAGCCGATCTTTTTTAAAATCCGATTTTCGATCATTTTCCAGTCGATCCCGATCGCGATCATGAAATTTGCTCGATCGCCGATCGGGATCCGAGCTTTCACAATGGCTCAACCCTATTAATGATATATGCATGTATAGGGTTGAGCCGATCTTGAGATAACCTCCAAACTCGATCCCACCTGAAAAGATCTGGATCGGAATTCTGATTGTGATCATGAAATTTGCTCGATCGCCGATCGGGATCCGATCTTTCCCGATGGCTCAATCCTATTAATGATATATGCATGTATGGGGTTGAGCCGATCTTGAGATAACCTCCGAACTCGATCCCACCGAAAAAGATCTGGATCGGAATTCTGATCACGATCATGAAATTTACTCGGAATCCGATCTTTTCCGATCCCGATCACTCAACCTTAGTCCTATGGTAGAATTAGTTTCCTAAGAACTTGGCCTTATTCTTGGTCTTATATCAGGATGTATTACTGTAATCTCGCCTAGTAACATTTATAAGGGAACACAACCAAGAACATGTTGGTGCAATATTAATCACGGTAAATACAAATGTCTTTCGTATACTTTTTTTGACTGGTCAGGTGGAAAGACTAACACGACCGCCTCTCGCCCTTCTTCATAAATGACCCCAGTGAGTGCCGTTAATGGTGTGTACAATTACAGAGAGTTCTTGCGTTCTTGACCTGGCACTTGGAGCATTATTAATGAGTGTTATTACTTCATACCTTCTCCGGAACGTGCAGAATCGCAACGTTCGTCCAGATTTGATTGTTATTTTAATCACTAAATGTGCAGACTTTCCTTCCTGTAACGTTACATAACATCAATAACAGTTAATGGCTCCTATTTACAGAAACATCATTACTTTTACCTAATCTGGATAATTAATGAATCCCTATGGGCCAAACGAAACAAAAATGAAACTATATAAAAGTCACGCGTTCCTTTTGTATCTACATGAGAATGAAAGTAACTCGGAGCCACGAAGATTTCTTCACGTCGATCTCTATAATGCTAAGAATTTCCCATTTTTATTTTTAAGAGATAGATAGTAAGATAGATATCCGGTATATAGATTATGTTCCCCATGGTAATAGATAGCTGTGAGATGGCTCCTTCTGTTAACCCCTTCTTGTCCTACCAGGGAGGAGCCTTCAAGCACAGGCGGGAGCTGGGCCTCATTAAAGGCCTATAAAAAGTTGGGAAGTTCTCACCTCTGACCAGTTTCTGGGGAGAGCGGAGGAGCCGGGTTCTGTCTCAACACTGTGAAGACTGGTGAGAGTCCATTGTGAACTGCTGCCGCTGTTTTTGCCCTTTGTGCTGACCGTGTGGCTGAAGCAAGTCACCCGTTAGGATATTCTCTGTGTAGTTAGTAGCTCAGACGAGCAGGTTTTATGTTACTGTTTTGCCAGAAAGTTAAGGCTTATTTTGGTTTGCCATTTTTATAAAATAAAGGAACAGGGTAAAACCTGTTCATACCTGAATGTCAAATTTTTATGTCTGTTTCTGATTGGCTGGGTCCGCTGCTGCTACCATAGAGCTTATCCTCCCACAATAGACAGATAGATAGATGGAATGTAGAAAGCTAAAGAGCAGATAGATAGATAGATAGATAGATAGATAGATAGATAGATAGATAGGAGATAGATAGATAGATAGATAGATAGATAGATAGGAGATAGATAGATAGATAGATAGGATAGATAGGAGATAGATAGATAGATAGATAGATAGATAGATAGAAGATAGATAGATAGATAGATAGATAGATAGATAGATAGGAGATAGATAGATAGGAGATAGATAGATAGATAGATAGATAGGAGATAGATAGATAGATAGATAGATAGATAGATAGATAGATAGATAGATAGATAGGAGATAGATAGATAGATAGATAGATAGATAGATAGATAGAAGATAGATAGATAGATAGGAGATAGATAGATAGATAGATAGATAGATAGATAGATAGATAGATAGATATGAGATAGATAGATAGATAGATAGATAGATAGGAGATAGATAGATAGATAGATAGATAGATAGGAGATAGATAGATAGATAGATAGATAGATAGATAGATAGATAGATAGATAGATAGATAAGATAGATAGGAGATAGATAGATAGATAGATAGATAGATAGATAGATATGAGATAGATAGATAGATAGATAGATAGATAGATAGATGATAGATAGATATGAGATAGATAGATAGATAGATAGAAGATAGATAGATAGATAGATAGATAGATAGATAGATAGATAGATAGGAGATAGATAGATAGATAGGAGATAGATAGATAGATAGATAGATAGATGATAGATAGATAGATAGATAGATAGATAGATAGATAGGAGATAGATAGATAGATAGGAGATAGATAGATAGATAGATAGATAGATAGATAGATAGATAGATAGATAGGAGATAGATAGATAGATAGATAGATAGATAGGAGATAGATAGATAGATAGATAGATAGATAGGAGATAGATAGATAGATAGATAGATAGATAGATAGATAGATGATAGATAGATAGATAGATAGATAGATAGATAGATAGATAGGAGATAGATAGATAGGAGATAGATAGATAGGAGATAGATAGATAGGAGATGATAGATAGATAGATAGATAGATAGATAGATAGATAGATAGATAGATAGATGATAGATAGATAGGTAGATAGGAGATAGATATATAGATAGAGAGATAGATAGATAGATAGATAGATAGATAGATAGATAGATAGATAGGAGATAGATAGATAGGAGATAGATAGATAGGAGATAGATAGATAGGAGATGATAGATAGATAGATAGATAGATAGATAGATGATAGATAGATAGGTAGATAGGAGATAGATATATAGATAGATAGATAGATAGATAGATAGATAGATAGATAGGAGATAGATAGAACTGGAAATAAAGTAGCAAACATGAAACTTACATTAAAAACCACAGGGGGAAATAAATAAATAAATAAAAAATTGCACCACGGACCAAGGATGTTTTTGCTGACTTTATAGGTTGTTTTATTTGCACGTACAATAACCCTCGCTGCTAAATAGTTGTTATACGCAACCTACGCTTTTGTTTGATGTGCTTTCTGAAGCGCACAATCTGCGGCATGCATGGCTGCCTTTTACCAGGTCTCGATCTTTTCATCTGAAAGCCCGGTGCCGTATATTTTTCGTATATGTCCGCTTCAGACAAAGCACTTAATTATTATACATAAGCCCAAGGAGGGAATCCAGCTTATCGGAGCTACAATTAGACCAGAAGAAGTGTACAGTACCTAGAGAACAGCAAACCACCCCAAATCCGCTCTAATAATAATAGGACTAGGAAAAAAAAATTAAAAAAAATTCTTCTCAAAATGCTCAAATCTCAGCTAATGCCGCGTATTACCTTTTAAATCCTCTTCAGAACATCCCAAAGCGCCTTTACGAATTACACGTTGAGAAGGAATACAAAGAACATTGTTGGATTACCGCCTCATTAATGGTATTAGCAATCTACTCCTGTATTATCATCAACAGCGTGATTAGTGATTGCGCGCCTCTCAGACGCTCCACCAAATGTCCAAGTGATTATTATGTAGAAACCCTCAAAAAAATAATTTTTAAAAAAAGATGATTACTCTAAGCTAAGTAGAATCCGTCTGACTAGTTGGGAAGTTCTGGGCGTCGAGGCTATAATTTTTGGGGAAATGTTTTGAAATGAATGATTCAATGGTTCCCATGCCTATCTTCTCTGGTGATGGGGATAAGGTCACTCCCTAAGGAGAGGCCACCTGTTCAGGCGTGTGGAGCCTTACAGAAAGCCATTTTAGCTCCACTGTGGGGATTATGGGAAAAATATGCAAATCTGTTTCCCAAGATATAAATAGGGAAACAGCGCCTCTGTTTGCTGCCTTTTAGGCAGCGCCGCACCTCCCATGAGGCGACCTGAAGCGACCTCCAGGGCCCCGGGGAGGGCGGCATTTTTGCTAGGACAAGCTGTCCTGGACTGGCTTAGTGTCACCGTCACCGAGCGGTGGATTGGGGAGGCCGCTGGAGCAGCGCTGCTCCAGTGGCCTCCCCTCACGCTAAGGCAGAGAGCAGGTCCTCTCACTGGCTGCTCTCTGCCTGCTAATGCCGCTCCGCCATGCCCCCTTTGCTCCACCCTGCCCCCCTTCGCTCCTCTCCACCCCCTCTGTTCAGCCCCGCCCCCTCCTCCCGGGGGGGGGGGCGGTTTCTGTCGTTCGCCTCGGGTGGCAAAAGAGGTAGGGTCACCCCTGCTTCTAGGGGTAGCTTCCTTGAACATCATGCTCAACTTCCCAACAAGTCTTTACTGCAATGATGAGGGATTTTGCCAAGTCAGTATCCCAGATGTGGACAGCGCTGTTTCGATCTGGTTGGATCTCGTCAGCACAGCGTAGGGAAAACTGACTTGGGAGAGGTGAGAGACTTCTCGATCAAGTTATGGGGATAATATCACAGTGGAGCTAAAATGGCTTTTTGTAAGACTCCACACACCTGAGCAGGTGGTCTCTCCTAAGGGAACTCTCTCACCTCTGCCAAGTCAGTTTTCCCTAGGCTGTGCTGAAGAGATCCAACCAGACAGAAACAGCATTGTCCACAGCTGGGATATTGACTTGGCAAAATCCTGCATAATTGCAGTAAAGGATTGCTGGAAAGTCGGGCATGATGTTCAAGGGAGCTACCCCTAGAGGGCAGAAAACAGAGGCACCATTTCCCTATTTACACCTTGGGAAACAGATTTGCATATTTTTCCCATATCTTTTCTGTGTGTTGAGGCTATATTTTTTATTTATTTTATTTTATTTTTTTTATGTAGATTGTGGGCCCCATATAGGGATCACAATGTACATTTTTCCCCTATCAGTATGTCTTTGTAGAATGGGAGGAAATGCACGCAAACATGTGGAGAACATCCAAACTCCTTGCAGATGTTGTTCCTGGCGAGATTCGAAACCAGGACTCCAGTGCTGCAAGGCTGCAGTGCTAACCACTGAGCCACTATGTTGCCCCCAACTTTTGGGGAAATGTTTTGATTCAACGGTTCCCAGGATGATCTTTTTTGGGGAAATGTTTGGAAATGAATAGAATTCATGTGTGCATCTTCTCTTCTTTATACATGTTGAGGACCAGCTTGGTATCTTGTATATTTTTGTTGATTTTGTATCGTGGATTACAATGTAAGTCTACAGAGTTCCATCTTCTCATATGGAGATAATGGGACAGATTTTTTTTATCTGTCACTTCGTATGGCAATCTTAAAAAAGACTTGACTATAATATAAAAAGGTTTCAGTGTCTTAATAAAACCAGATGCACGCCCATGCGCCAAAACGGAAATCTACGCTAGTCAGGAACTGGTATAGATTTCTTATATTTTTTTCAGTTTTTTTGTCATGAGTTATAATAAATACGCCAGGCCAAGGTGTCCCCGCTCGGCTCACTCTGCTCCCTATCCTTCTAAACTCACTTCACAGAACCTTGGCGTGACTTTGGAGCCCAGGACAGGTTATTTTCTCGAACTTTTTGAACCACTACTTGCCATGACATCTACTTCAAGTGATTTGAGTTTAATCTACTTTACCCACAATAATTTTTATTTGTTTTAAATTTCAGGTAAGGAATTTTTAAGACTAAGAGGACCCTTGATGTTACTAATATCCAGTATCACGATGTTCCGGGAAGAATGAAGCGTCAAAAGTTTGTTGGACATTTCAAAAAAGTGGAACATTTCAAAAATGTCCTCACCGATCTTCTGACACTTCCCTGCCTGTCGATCTCTACATCCTGCTCCCTCTCAAGACATTAGAAATGACTGCTCAGCTCTAATCGCTGGCAGAAGCGGTGACCCAAGAAACAGAGATCCGAGATCCCGGAAGCTTTGAAGAAGGAGTAGAAGGAGTTTTTGAAAGCATATACCTATATACAGTATATATCAGCTACACAACACATTACATTGAATTATAGTATTTAATAGAGATGAGCGAACAGTAAAATGTCCGAGGTTCGATATTCGTTTCGAGTAGCCCCTCAATATTCGACTACTCGAATCAAATATCGAACCCTATTATAGTCAATGGGGGGAAAATGCTCGTTTCAGGGGTAGGCAATGTTCGATCAAATTATACTTACCAAGTCCATGAGTGAGGGTCGGGCTGGATCCTCCGAGAAGTCTTCTCCTTGCAGCGTCCCCGCGGCGTCTTCCGGCTCTGAATTCACTCTGCCAGGCATCGGGCCTGGGCAGAGCCGACTGCACATGCCCGCACTACAATTGGACATGCGCAGTCGGCTCTGCCCAGGCCTGATGCCTGGCAGAATGAATTCAGAGCCGGAAGACGCCGCGGGGAAGCTGCACGGAGAAGACTTCTAAAGGTAGGAGAAGAACCAGCGTTGATTGGCTGACTGTATAGCATTCGGCCAATCAATGCTGGTTCTGCATCGAACTTTTCCATTCGAATAGCGAGTGGTACTCGATTGAGTACGAGTATTTCGAATACCGTAGTATTCCATCGAATACCTACTCGATCGAGTACTACTCGCTCATCTCTAGTATTTAACAAGGTAAGATTACAATCACTATACACAGGAGAAAGATAAATGACATTCATGCAAATCTAAAAATAAAAATTTCCAAAAAATTGCAGGTAAGACTGGATTTCAGCAGCGCAAGGGTAAAACGAGCTTTGGAAAATAATGAACGGTGAACGCCATATAGAGTCAGACGCAGCTTCTGATTCTCCGGGTTTATTATAGCTGATTTCAATAAATGATTCATACTAGAGGTTTTCAAGTGTCTACATTTTCATAAAATATTTGGAAAAGTTCTCGATCTATACGCTGCCACGTAGAATTGATCGCCATCTAGTAAGGTGAACTGTGATCTTACTTACATTACCAAATTCATCAAGCACCGGTCCTCTCTTTTCAAAGACTGGATTTGCATAATGATTTTGTTTTAATAAAAGGGCTACGGTAATAGCATGATGAAAAAAGACGGCGCTGTCTGATAACCCGCTCTGAAGTAGGCCACTGGAAGAGTCTCCACTTCTGTTGGATAGGATTCAAAAATGAACCTTGTTTTCTGGAATAATGGAAATAAGGAGAAAGTGTGATGACCTAAATACTACATCTTAACGTTCAAAGGATTCTTCTCGCATATTACGGTAGAGCGGTGATTAGACGCTGCCTAGGTCTCAAGAAATGGTAACGTTTCTTGGCCAACGAGCTCTCAAAAATGTACTTCGGAGATTTCATTAACAGCTCTCTAATCCCGGTTCTGCAAAGAATGATGAAGTCCTCAACCTCAGCACTGAACCCCAATGACTTTAGCACTAAAGAAGTTTCACCATTGTTTCCCTTATCATCAAATTCAAGGGGCTATTGTTGTCCCAAAACACATTGGGGCACATTTATCAATACCATTGATCTTTCCCGTTCATAGTGTTTGGCTAAGTTCACATGGTGTCAAATTCGGCCTCAAAATCCTGACCAAAAACACAGCTCCCATTGAAATAAATGGGAGCCAGTCAGGTCTTTTTTTCTGGATCTGTTTGCTCCGGACCCGGAAAAAAGAATGGACATGCTCATTCTTCAGGCCGATTCACCTCACGAAATCCGCCTGAAGACACACCCTCCTCTGGACTAGGCCCATTCATTGGGCCTAATCCAGAGCGGAGTGCACAACTGGATGTCGGTGCACTGCATCAGCATCCAGTCACAGCTACCATTTTTTGGTCTGGAAACTGAGGCAGCCTCCGCCTCAGGTTCCGGACCAAAAAAAAAAATGTGAATCTGTCGTACGGACCTTCACACCTGGGTAAATCCAGCGGTCACTCCTGATTGCTGGATTGGTCATTAAGCCTTGGTCAACATGACCACATCGGCTGCTCATCTCCTCCTGTTTCTTCACCATTTGGGTATCCTGGCCATTGTTTCACACCTCAGACATGTTTGATAACACAGTATGGTCATATCATATCATTCACAACCTGTAAATCGGGCTAATGAAAATTCTTGCCTAGAAGAAAGTGATGTTCTCACGTTTCATTAGAGAAGACATGGCATGTTCTCTGCTAGGGTTGAGCCGATCTTGACTTTTTAGGATCAATTTTGAAATCCGGTTTCCGATCATTTTTCATTCGAACCCGATCTCGATTCCAATTCTGATCCCAATGCAAGTCAATGGGATTTTTTTTACTAATCGGAGATCAGATTTTAAAATCAATCCTATTCACTATACAGCATGGAATCTAACAATTGAACGCTTTAATTGTTAGAATCCACGCTGTGTAGTGATTTTTTTAAATCACTAAGTAGCCAGAGGATTTTTTATTAATCCTCTGGCTACTTAGTCCCCCCTGGTGTCCACTTACCTGCAGAGATGGCTGGTCCGGTGCCCGGTGTTCTCATTCTTCTTCGCCTCGCTGCCCCCTGCCTCCCAGGTTAGGAGAGTGTGGACGGGTTAGGAGAGTGTGGGCGGGTACTGGGAGGGGATACGTCACGTCTCCCCACCCTGTACCCGCCCACACTCTCCTAAGCCACAAGCACCGCCTTCTTCCTAGCTCTTTAACACTAACCTGGGAGGCGGGGGCAGCGAGGCAAAGAAGAACAAGAACACCGGGCACCGGACCAGCCATCTCTGCAGGTAAGTAGCTACTAGAGATGTTAGTTAGTCTCCAATTATAATGAATGGACGCAGCCGGCGCGCAGGGGGTTAAGGCTGTGTGCCAGCGCTTCCATTCATTCCTATGGAACCGCAGCGGAGCCTTCACACTGAGTATACGCTCCGCTCAGAATGAGTGGAGTGTATACTCAGTGTGAAGGCTAACATTGTTAGCTTTTCCCACAATGCTTAGCTTAGCTTTTCTCGATCGCCGATTGGAATCCGATCTTTTCCGAACACAATTGCTCAACCCTATTCTCTGCTGTTCATGATCTTACCGAAGCTTTACTGTAATGTTTTTACCTAAATATACAAGATGACCAACACTCCTGTGAGTGAGTCAGAAGCTTCCTTCCAATCTCGAGACGTCTTCAACGTGTATTTATGTATGTACCTGCTACATGGCGGTCTTATATTTGTCTATTTGATAAATCGGCACGTTTCTTTGTCTAATGGTACTGTCTCATTTTCTGACTTTGCTATAGTTTAACCTCAACAAAATTAAAAAAACATTGAACGCCCCAAGTTTGAAAGGCTTTCAGATATTTATGTGAACTGAAGTATGTACAGATGCCATCTGGATGAATTCTGTTCTCAGTCTACCTACGCACTGCCTAGTCTGACACATCCAATATTATGTAATATTCAGCTGCTTTTTAATCACCCAATATTTTTTTTTTTTTTTTTTTAATTTCTTTAAATGGTAAAAATCTGCTATTCTGTACATAAAATGCATTCTTTCAAGGTATTTTTATTTTATTTAAAGGGAACCTGTCTTGAGATATAATGCCACCCATGGACTGGCTCCCTCGTTGCGAACAATTTTGTTTTACTCTGAAATGCTATACAGAAAACATATTATAGAAATGAGCCAAAAATGGGGGGAATAGTCACCTGGGCAGTTCCCCGCTGGCTTCTCCCCATCCACAAATAGGGACAAACCTGTCAATCAAGCTGAGTCGGGAGGAAGATTTCAGCAGGACGTTGCCCCAATGACTCTTTTCCCCATTCCCAGCTTGTTTTTAACTATGTTTTCTCTGAAACACTGCAGGATCCTGCAGTAAAACATAGCTGATTGGCTTGTCTGGGTTTCATGCTGCCCAAATCTCCTGCCTGTAAAGTACATCATTGAAGTATTAAAGCAAAAAAATATATATATTTTTAAAATTTTATTTAGGATTCTATTTAAGCATTTCGCAAAATGTTAAAGTAAGAAAATAAATAAAATTAAAATATATATATATTTTTTCCTTTTTTGAGAATTAGAGTTGCAAAACGTTTAATATGCTTTTAGATGACAATGTGAACTGATGTATGTCCTGATATTATTTGGGTAAATTATGTTATTTGTCTCAGATTTTCATAGCGACAGTCAAAAAATGATATAATAACTAGAGAATAGAGATGAGCAAGTAGTATTTGATTGAGTACTGTAGGTATTCGTTGGAATACTACGGTATTCGAAATACTCGTACGCGTAAAGATTCGATTCAGAATTGATTGGCCAAATGCTGGCCCGGGTTGCAGAAGATACTTATACCCATATACCAAGGGGGGGCATGTAGCATGGTGGAACCCCTTGGATTCTGTGGTCCTGTTTGACCACGGCATCCAAGGGGTTAAAACCCACGATCAGAGCTGTGCTCTTACTGGGGATTATGGAACAGGGTGTTAGCTGCCAGTTAGAGCTGAGGGTAAGTTCACACGGAATTTTTTGGTAAGGATTTTGAGGCCGTATCCGCCCCAAAATCCTGACCAAAAAGACAGCTCCCATTGAAATCAATGGGAGTCACTCGGGAAGAAACGGCTCCCGGAAAAAAGAAGCGAGATGCTCATTCTTCAGGCAGAGTCACCTCGTGATTCGGCATGAAGACGCTCCCTCCTCTGGACTAGGCCCATTCATTGGGCCTAATCCAGAGCGGAGTGGGTGGCTGGATGCCAGTGCAGTGCACCGGCTTTCAGTCGTGGCTACCCAGCTTTTTGACCGGAACCTGAGGCGATCTCCTTGTGAACTTACTCTAATACCCACTCACGATGCTGTGGACAGTCACAAAGGGGTTAAAGGTCTGTGACATCACAGGGCTGGCTGCACACATGGCATTGTGGGTGAACCCATGTTCCAGAATGCCTTGCCCCGTGTCCTAACATGTGCAGTAGCCATTTTAAGAAAAAATACGATTCGTTACCACGAAGCGTGAGGAAATCCGGATCGAATTCCACCTAGGCAGTTTCGATTCTCTAATCTGTAAAAATGTTAAATATTTCAAAAATTTCAGGAGATAAAACCTAGACCAGGGTACACATATATACTATATCTACTCTAAGTCTTTCTACGAGGAGTTAAACCCATCAGTCAACCCTTGTATAAGATTCCCCTGAGTTTCACTCACTCTCGTTTTTTTTTTTGTTTTTTGTTTTTTTATGGTAAAAACGTGTTATTCCGTAAATAAAATATCTCCTTTCCGTGGAATTCTTTCTATAAAGGTTAACAGAACAATTTGGCACAAAAAAAAGACAAAAATACCGTGTTAAATGTCATATTGTCACTGTCATGACATGATTTGTTGAAGGCTAAAAAACCATTACTTTTCTAAATGTCTTGCACCGTAATAACCAAAGAAAAGATTTATTGCAAAATTGTATCACCAACATGTCAAGGGAAGATCTTGAGTTATGGCTTTGGTAGTTAACACTTTTGACTCTGCGGGACGAGCAATTACTTTTTGCCAGATTAACATAATTTATCGATGGGGGGGAAATTATATATTTGTAGGTTATTTAGCATGGAAATCAATCAGACGTGACAAACAAGTCTACTGGTTGGGACCGGCCATCCTAAATCTTTATTACGGGTTGGTAAAGGTCATTCCACCTCTGTATGATTAGGAAAGCTAAAATATCTTTATTGCTGAAAAATAATTTCGTCTGAGACTCATCAAGTGTGACCAAGGGCCTTCAGACGGGGACCTAAGCTCATCCTCGACTATTCATAGTGCTCCGTTAATTACATTGTATAAATTATCCCGTAGACTGAGACATAGCCTCAGAAACTAAAATAGTACATGACTGGTATTAAAGGAAGAGACCTGGAAGAAGGAAGATTTTAACTTTACCAAAAGTAAGTTGTTGGCGTATGAACTTGGACTAAGTATGGGAGCGCGCGAAGCCTTGGGACGGTTCCTGTCCATCTTCTGTGGACTGATGTGAAGGCTCCGTTGACTCTCTGGATAGACTGAGATATTTTTGCCCGTAGGAATATAACGGCGTGATCTGAATACACAGAGTAGTCTGTAGCTATGGAGATACATACAGTAAAGTTTAGTTAAAGGGGTTGTCCAGGAATTAGGAATTAACCCCTAACCTAAACTCCCTCCCCCCACCTAACTTCCAATTTACTTCAATTTAAAAAAATCTATAATTATCCATATACCTGGAGCTGTCATGTGACCACCCCAGGGACACTTTCTGATAACCCGGTGACGTTCCGTTTCACTGCTTCCGAAACAGAACTTCATCATTAGTCTTCCCCCCTCCCCTGTCCCCTGCAATACTTACCAAGCCTTCCTGTGTGCGGAGAATGGCTCCCCCCCCCCTCTTCCTGTCTGTTAGTAGTGGGCAGAACAGGTTAGCTAGGGAGACAGGGGAGGGTGGGAGGGGCTAGTAATGGGCGGGATCACTAGTCTTAGTGAGAATCTAGTAATGGGCAGAATCACTAGTCTTAGTGAGAAAGGGAGGGTGGGAGAGGCTAGTAAAGGGTGGGATCACTAGTCTTAATGAGACAGGAACGGTGGAAAAATCTAGGCTTTGTGAGAAAGGGAAGGTGGGAGGGGCTAGGCTAGTGAGACAGGGAGGGTTCTGTAAAGGAGTGAGAGAGGAGGAGGAGGGGGCTGAGTGAGAGGGAACTAGTGTAACAGCTGCACAGCAAACTGCACAGAAGGAAGGTAACACCAAGTAAAGAAAGGCAGAGGATACAGCAGCAACCAGAGACACCCAGAAATCACTCCAAGCTCTCCTAAAGGTATATGGGTGCACTTCTTAACCCATCACTAGTACTAAATGACCTTTCAAAAAAAAAAAAAAAAAAAAAAAAATATATATATATATATATATATATATATATATATATATATATATATTTCCAGCCCGGAAAACCCAATTAAGATCAATATAGTGTGGACAATATAGTGTGGACACATTTGTAGCTTTACATTGGAGCTGTATACACAATTTTAGTGTTTTTGTCTCTAAGAAATCTAATAGAAAAAACTCCATGTACCGCCACTGAAGAGATATTGGCGTTTTTGTGCCTCCATACCCAATGAAGCAATGAAAAATTCCTTTAGCCCCACAATTTGGGTACTCTAGCAGCAGACGTATAACTTGAAGCCCCAAAATTTGCAGTGGGCTCCTACCTACCTTGTGTCTGTTTGAATAATGTTACATTTTATGAGATGGGGACTCTTAGGGCCCCCCAGGGCCCATGGACTGGTAATGACTGCTAACACTGAATCACCTATAACTACGCCCCTGGAGCCTTACACTGGATTCTAGCGCAGACCTGCACGATATTAAAAAAATTTGTAAACAAAAACTAAAATAATAGCTAAAAAAAAGCCCAAAAAGTTACTTTGTCCTATTTTTTAAGGCTCCTTTTCGTTTTTTTTCCCCGTAGTTCAGAACATCCAGCACACACAAGGTCCCATTACTGTCAGATTTTTGCAGAAGTTTTTGACAATTTGATTCACAGAACTGCAGTGCTGGTAAATCTAAGGGAAGTCAGGCTTTGAAGAATCAACTATTTTCTGAACTGAACCAGACCTTGTCCCGTATTCATCGCGATGGACAAGGAACAAGCTCTGACAGAGAATGGAGATTATAGAACTCTCTGACTACACTTCATTTTATCCATTCGATGGCAGGGTTAGAATAGTCATGGGACAATCCCTTTGAGCCCCGTGTAGTCCGATCCTACAGACGTACTCCTTTCCATTTGTTCCCCAACTCACATTGACATGTATTCAATATAAAGTAGGGGATGGAGTATGACTGCGGGATCTGACTACACAGTGATTGTTTGTAGTCTGTAACCATGGTGGCACACAGGAAATGTATCTACAAAATAGAATTGTCTCAATGGTCTATCTCAGTTATTTTCTTGCACACGCAAGATTTATTGTAATTGACGTGTTGTGTACTACGGGGATACGTTGTGTAGGAAACGGAGAGAGACTCTCACAGAGCTAGCACTTTGTTCCACGAGTTGTAGAGATATCTATTATTTTCTTTTTATTGGTTCAACCAATGTTCGGCCTCGGGGGTCACTGCGTTTCACTTGTTTGTCTCCGTGCTGTCTATTCGCACATGCCAGTACTGCTCAAAAATGTTTGGAGATCAGGTTGAACATGGAAATAAGGTAAAAACTGTAGAACATTTCAGACGGTTTATTTATTAGCTAGAAATTAGGGTTGAGCGATCGTATTCAGAAAAGATCGGATTCCGATCGGCGATCGAGAAAATTTCACGATCGTGATCGGAATTCCGAACATGATCTTTTTAGGTGGGATTGAGATCGGTACTATTTCCCACAATGCTTTGCTTAGCCTTCACATTGAGTATACTCAGTGTGAAGGCTCCGCTGCAGTTTCATTGGAATGAATGGAAGCAGCCGGCACACAGCCTTAACCCCCTGTGCGCCGGCTGCCTCCATTCATTCTAATGGGAGACTAGCTAACATCTCTAGTAGCTACTTACCTGCAGAGATGGTTGCTCCGGTGCCCGGTGTTCAGCTCCCCTCCCAGTACCTTCCCACACTCTCCTAACCTGGGAGGCAGGGGGCAACGAGGCGAGAAGAGCAGCGTGGAGCGGCAGCGAGGCGAAGAAGAACACCGGAGCAGCCATCTCTGCAGGTAAGTGGACACCAGGGGGGACTAAGTAGCCAGAGGATTAAAGAAAAATCCTCTGGCTACTTAGTGATTCACTACACAGCGTGGATTCTAACAATTAAAGCGTTCAATTGTTAGATTCCATGCTGTATAGTGAATAGGATTGCTTTTAAAATCCGATCTCCGATTAATAAAAAAATCCCATTGACTTGCTTTCGGATCGGAATTGGGATCGAGATCGGGTTTGAATGAAAAATGATCGGAAATCGGATTTTAAAATCGATCCTGAAAAGTCAAGATCGGCTCAACCCTACTAGAAATCCAAAACTTTTCGACCCAAATGTCCCTTGTCAATCCCATCAGCAGATGACGTCAGTCATGTGACTAACAGTACAATCCTGTATACATGTGGGTATAGAATTCATTGTTGGGGTCCTCTCTTTAGGAGAATGGTTGTGAAGACCATCTCTCGCCCTGGAGGACTTGTCATGTCCTCCATTACATAGATAACCCAGTGAGTTTAATAAATTAAGCTACAATGTTTAATTTGCTCTGTGGTGGCGCTATAAGGAAATTGAACACTTAGTGCTCGTTCACACGGGGGGGCGGATTTTGGCCATATTTTGACTCGGGGAGCTAAGACAAATATGGTCAAAACCCGCCTGCCACGATGTTGCGGTCGTGGCTTCCCCCACCCTGGAGTCGGCTCAAAAAGAACACTAGTGGTCTCCATAGACCACCATTGTAAAGGGACGGATTATGACATGGATTCCGCTGTCAAAATCCGCCCCTTTAGCCCCATGTGAACTAACCCTTATTACAGTCCTATGAAAAAGTTTGGGCACCCCTATTAATCTTAATCATTTTTAGTTCTAAATATTTTGGTGTTTGCAGCAGCCATTTCAGTTTGATATATCTAATAACTGATGGACACAGTAATATTTCAGGATTGAAATGAGGTTTATTGTACTAACAGAAAATGCGCAATATGCATTAAACCAAAATATGACCGGTGCAAAAGTCTGGGCACCTCAACAGAAAAGTGACATTAATATTTAGTACATCCTCCTTTTGCAAAGATAACAGCCTCTAGTCGCTTCCTGTAGCTTTTAATCAGTTCCTGGATCCTGGATAAAGGTATTTTGGACCATTTCTTTCTACAAAACAATTCAAGTTCAGTTAAGTTTGATGGTCGCCGAACATGGACAGCCCGCTCTCAAATGATCTGAAAACAAAGATTGTTCAACATAGTTGTTCAGGGGAAGGATACAAAACGTTGTCTCAGAGATTTAACCTGTCAGTTTCCACTGTGAGGAACATAGTAAGGAAATGGAAGACCACAGGGACAGTTCTTGTTAAGCCCAGAAGTGGCAGGCCAAGAAAAATATCAGAAAGGCAGAGAAGAAGAATGGTGAGAACAGTCAAGGACAATCCACAGACCACCTCCAAAGAGCTGCAGCATCATCTTGCTGCAGATGGTGTCACTGTGCATCGGTCAACTATACAGCGCACTTTGCACAAATAGAAGCTGTATGGGAGAGTGATGAGAAAGAAGCCGTTTCTGCACGTACGCCACAAATAGAGTTGCCTGAGGTATGAAAAAGCACATTTGGACAAGGCAGCTTCATTTTGGAAACAAAAATTGAGTTGTTTGGTTATAAAAAAAGGCGTTATGCATGGCGTCCAAAAAGAAACAGCATTCCAAGAAAAACACATGCTACCCACTGTAAAATTTGGTGGAGGTTCCATCATGCTTTGGGGCTGTGTGGCCAATGCCGGCACCGGGAATCTTGTTAAAGTTGAGGGTCGCATGGATTCCACTCAGTATCAGCAGATTCTTGAGAATAATGTTGAAGAATCAGTGACGAAGTTGAAGTTACGCCGGGGATGGATATTTCAGCAAGACAATGATCCAAAACACCGCTCCAAATCCTCAGGCATTCATGCAGAGGAACAATTACAATGTTCTGGAATGGCCATCCCAGTCCCCAGACCTGAATATCATTGAACATCTGTGGGATGATTTGAAGCGGGCTGTCCATGCTCGGCGACCATCAAACTTAACTGAACTTGAATTGTTTGTCCAAAATACCTTTATCCAGGATCCAGGAACTGATTAAAAGCTACAGGAAGCGACTAGAGGCTGTTATCTTTGCAAAAGGAGGATGTACTAAATATTAATGTCACTTTTCTGTTGAGGTGCCCATACTTTTGCACCGGTCAAATTTTGGTTTAATGCATATAGCACATTTTCTGTTAGTACAATAAACCTCATTTCAATCCTGAAATATTACTGTGTCCATCAGTTATTAGATATATCAAACTGACATGGCTGCTGCAAACACCAAAATATTTAGAACTAAAAATGATTAAGATTAATAGGGGTGCCCAAACTTTTTCATAGGACTGTATTTAGAGACTTGTCCATAGCTTTAGTAAGATTCAGCCATACATGAAAAAAAATAAATGATCTGACGTCCAGAAGATGCAATTTTTAAGCACAGTCTCAAAACGGTCCCAAAAAGTTTCGGGAACGAAGAGGCTAAAAGTGACTTGACAGTCGTATAAGCTTCCATTATACTATTTTCTCTGCAAACCTGGTCATTTAGAGAGTCCTCCCCATCTCCTAAAGTGGATCTAGTGGCCAAGTATCTAGAATTAAAGAACCCCCTCCACTCCATCTCTTGACTACGAGACTGATTCTATGTCTGGAGAATGTAAGTTAGAAGGGGTTTTGTGACTCCTTAAAGAGATTGCCTTCACACTCCATCTTTGGGTGTGCAGAATCCTTAGGGAAAAAGGAAAATTTGCTCTAGCACAACCTTTTAGAAGGTAGATCCCAATAGATCAATGCCTGGTTTTCTAGAAACCTAATTACATTGTCTGGGATTAAACCCAAGCCAGACTATCTCCTCCAAAAGGAAGAGTAACCCATGAGCAGACGGGTGTTTTTGGGTTATTGCCCCTCATCGGTACACAACTGGGTATCATTTTATGTGCGTGATTGTGTCACCAAGACCAAAGCCATGACCCTCCCATCACGTCAATGGCCTCTCACAAGTTAATAAATGGGCCCCACTTATTGGAATGAGTGAGCCAGCAGTGGAGCCATTTTTTACTAAGTTTCTTGAGTGGTGGAACATACGATTTTTTTTGTAGCTTATCGAGACAGCCCCTTTAAATTGCCTACAGTATATAAGCAGATAATACAATAAAGGTTACAGTATCTTTAAGTAATAAGAAAGTGTGACACATTTTCTAATATCCCTGAAATGTCACCAGACGAAAATCAGGAAATGTGCAGGTCGACAACCTCGGGAAAGTCATTTGTAATGGGCAGTGGCAGGCGGATTGTTTAATGTACAGATCGTGCGCGTTCTTGCACAAATTTAGCTGCTGGCTATATTACATAACCCAGCGTCTCGTGTTTAGCTGCCTAGTAAGGTGTACAGCGAGCGAGACTGTGTACCAAGCAGGTATAGCTGTAGAAAATAGAGACATGGAAAGATATTCGTCAGGGTGACAACTTTAAGCCCACTGCTCCTGACAACGCTCAAATCTCATTACATTACTTGTAATTTACACTTGTCGCCCTTAGGGTGAAGGAGACCCTACTTTGTCAGCCAGTGTGGAGTCCTATGCTGGAGGACTCAGAACAACAATCTATTGCTGCAACGGTGGTCATCCACTCATTGGAATGAATACCATGTAATACCACTTTTCTCCAGTAGTGGCCACTGTAGGGAAACTATACAGCTGGCCAAAGCTTCAGTGATCGCTAAGGTTGCTGGATTTACAGTGATTTGCAGGTCTCCATTTAGAGAAGGGGTTGTACGGATGACACAAGCCCTTCCATAAGAGGCCTTCCAGAAGTAGGAGCCCTATAGGTAGATAAAATGGTGCTTATTGAAGAATCTCAAAATCTAATATTTTCTCATTGAATTCATTACACCATACTTATCTTATATGTACCAATGCTTACAAAGCAAGACTGACAGTAGTAAGTTCCCGAATCAAATTTTAAGATAACAGTGAAGACTGACACTCATGTAAGATATACACAATATAGTCATCTCAATATTTCCTCAATGTATTTCTATATAACTTAATTTGGATTTCTGATTTTTAGACTGTGATTCATTCAATGCAGATTTTAGCAATGGTTGTAGAAAAGTGTGATAGGCTCCCCGCTCCATTTTGGTCTACTTTCCACCATATACAAAAAAAAATTAGAAAAACAACAGATTTTTTTTTTTAATAGATAGATACTCAAATTATACTGAAATTCTCATACTAAGGAGGCCACACCCTTCCCACTAAGCCCCACCCATGTTTCAGTAACGCTGCAATGTTGACACCAGAATGTCTTGGAACCAGAAAACTGGTCAATGAATTATTTGCACTGTATATTAAAGGGTTAAAGAGCTTTCCACTATATCTTTTTTTACTTAAATTAGGAAAATTCCTTTAAATAATATGGAGTTCTCCTTTAAAGGACATTTTGAGTCCACAGGTTGTCCAGCATGCTGATAAACAAGCGAGATAGGGGCCCTAAACCACTGTATTATATCGCTGTTCGCCACCGGTATCCTAAGGAATTTAAGCTTGAGGATGTCCAATGAGTCTTCTGTGGAGGTCTGGCGCATGTGCGTTGTGCGCAGAGACGTGCGGTCCGTATACATCACTGAGCATGCTCTCAACTTAAGGGGCATGCACAGTGCTGTGCAGAGTATCTGGCTATACTACATTTAGTGCGCATGCGCGGAATCATCTATCATATTGGCATGCTGGCAGTCTGGCAGGTTCCCTTTAAGAATCCGTATGTATTATTTTAGACACTGCTTTTAGTTTATGTACAGTATATTTCCATCTACTCAGTCTTTAATCTCAAGCACACCTTGACGTTACAGGAAACAAAGGGACACCGGAGCGTACGTACGTTGCCTCTATAAGTACACCCTCTGCCCTGCGTGTCTATTCACCTGCCAGACAATAGCATGAACAGCATTTCAATGGAAGCAGAGCATTCTGGGAACTGGTTTTTACTGCACTGAAGCAAGAATCATTAGTAAGTGTGACAAACCTGCCCCCCCATCCTATATCACAGCTGTCGCGTCCGCCATCACTCATAAGAGCTACATCAAGTCATTTCCCATAACCTTTCCTAAATTCCAAGCTCATTTGGTAAGACTTCCTCCTCTGTGTCATCATGTCTCTGTAATTCTATTCGTCTTCGGTGTTGGTTGACGCGGTGTATGTTACATACATGATGTATTTCCATTCCCATCCCTTCTTCCCCGAATGTCTCCCGCTGAATTCAATCATTCTCAGTTTCTGCTATTTATGGCTTTAGAATATTTTACCATGCAGATTTGTCCATGCCGAGCTCGAAAATTATATGTGAAATGAAGGAACACAAAGGGCGAGTACAGGTTGCGGGCATGTGTATACGGGAACTCAAGCCGCCACGTGAGAGCTACACATATGAGAGGCCTGTGGGGTTAGAATAGAACATGTGGCTCTTCATTATTCGCTCAATGCCAGGAAGGTGTCATGTGTTTGGTAAAGTTTGGCAAATCAAATTTCTAAGTAAGTCGGATCAATTTGGTAATAACCCAACTGGCCTGTGAGGGGCACAATTCCTTCTCCGTTCACAGATTTGTATGACATAGGTCCTTGTACGAAAACTACATGAGGACCCATTCCTCTTCCAACAGAGAGATTGTCATCTTCATGGCGTGACCACTGTTGTGTTCTAATTGCTCATGAGTACCACAGTATCTTCACGCAGTTGACTGGTGGAGGTTCCAGTTGTCAGAATCCCACCGATCAAAAACTGATGACCTACCTTAAAAAAGTCAATATTATGTCCTGGAACACCCATTTAAAGGGATAGGTCACCAGTAAAGATGAGCGAGTAGTATTCGATCAAGTAGGTATTCGATCGAAAACTACGGTATTCGAAATACTCGTACTTGATCGAATACCACTTCGCAGTAAAAATTCGATTGAGAATCAGCGTTGATTGGCCGAATGCTACACAGTGTATAGCATTCAGCCAATCAACGCTGGTTCTGCAGGAGGCTCGTCTTTGATGAGGCGGAGTCTAAGATCGGACCACAATGTAGACTGCTGTAATGTTAACTATCTAATGTCCCACTCACAGGGAAACCATCAGTCACCGCAAGCCTGGTAGTATAGTGGGCGGGGCTGATGGTTCCCCTGTGAGTGTGACACGCCGGCCCCGCCCCTCCTGTGCTCTGGTCTCTCAGGCTCCAGGAATGCAGTAATAAGCTTTGCTGTGTCCGGGGCTCAGTGTGAGGACTTCGATGAGAGCTGTGGTGTCAGCGGCCTCGGGCTCTGTTCTGCATCGGCTGCTGCTGTGGATCACTACCGAGGACACGAGATCTCCAAGAAGCCTGCACTTGTGGGATCGTGTAGTCCTCCAGTACTCTGCCCCCTGCAGGAGGAGGGACATGCAGCATCTCTGAGCGGAAAAAGTATTGACTTCAGCCTCTGGAAATTGAAGTGTGCAGGATTACGTTGTATTTTGGAATTGCTCAACACACTATTTTCCCTTGGATAACCTAGACTGCATATTTAACATTAGAGTAGTCTTCATTGTGGTCCGATCCTAGACTCCGCCTCGTCAAAGACGAGCCTACTGCAGAACCAGCATTGATTGGCCGAATGCTATACACTGTATAGCATTCAGCCAATCAATGCTACATTGTGGTCCGATCTTAGATCAACACTGGTTCTGCAGGAGGCTCGTCTTTGATGAGGTGGAGTCTAAGATCGGACCACAATGTAGACTGCTCTAATGTTAAATATGCAGTCTACATTGTGGTCCGATGTTAGACTCCGCCTTGTCAAAGATGAGCCTCCTGCAGAACCAGTACCGCACTCCTGCCCAAGTACCACACTCTCCTTTGCTCCTCCTCAACACTCTCCTCCTGCTACTCGTGGACTTGGTGACTCCAATTAGTCAAATAGCGGTTTCCCCTGAAATGAGCATTTAATTTCCATAGACTATAATGGGATTCGATATTCGATCGAGTAGTCGAATATTGAGGACTACTCAAATTGAATATTCGAATCTCGAGTATTTAACTACTCGCTCATCTCTAGTCACCAGTATGTGATCTATAGGGACTAGACACCCCTACCCCACACAGATGGAGAGTACATGTAGCACCAGTCCTGCTCAAGTAATAGGAGAGGCGGTGCAGTACATTTGGGCCTGGGAAACCTTTTACAGAGAACCTTTCGTGTCCACTAAAAAGCTGACAGTGCACCAGATTCTCAGGGTTGGAGATATCTGTGCTGCTAATTTCAGGCCTTACACCTCAGCGTCATTGTTGGGCTGTGAGGAAACACCCATCACTGTACTCTTCCATAGACTTGTACTGCCGGGGGCTGTTCCTTACATCCCACTGATGGTGCTGAGCTGTAAGGTCCAACCTTTACCTTTACAATATTTTACTGTTGGGAAATTTGGCCAAGAACCATCAATTTTCCAGAGAACTGATCCTGTCCAACAACACCCTTTATCTCATTTTCCTAAAAGATATCATGGGAATGTCGAGGATAAAGGATCGGACATGTTGGATAAGCAGCCACCAGAGATGTTTGGCAACATGTCACCTTTAGAAACCCATGAGGAACACATGCATGTTCAGCGTGGAGAACAAGCTTACAGGTCATGTGTATGGGAATAATATGTGTTGTCCAAAGCTATTGAGGTGTTTGGGATCCTGAAGAATGGGCCATTGGCCATCATGGATTCAACTCAAAATGGGATTCTCGTAACGAAACACCTGTATCCAAAATTGAACTTTTTTTTTTTTTTTTTTGTAACCTGTACTTTACATATGACATTTTATACGCCTTTGTTTGTCCCATCTCACATACAACATCAAGAACTACACCATGAAGAGTACAGCCTCACGGAATAAACACCACCCTATAGCGATAGGACTGTAACCCATATTTACAGAATTTTTGATAACGTCGTTGCTATCTTATGTCTTTCAACTATAATTGCCTTGGATCTAAAATGAAGACCAGTTTGTCATCGGAATAAGGTTAGGATATGTATAGTATGGATATCAGAACTGGCTTAATGCCACAACAGTCAATCAAAGGCACCACTTAAAGCGTGAAAGGGCAGAAGAGCCTCGAAGTTACAACTTCCAGCTAAGAAAATTTAATCCTGAAAATGCAGTTGAAATGAGGATAAGCCACAAGATTTCTCTGTAGACATGAAACGCTCTCACAGTGAGAATTTTTGCTTTCATCCCACGTGGATAAGCCATTGCCATCATTTTACCTCCCTAAAATCTGTACACTAAACACTATTCTCCACATACGATATGGTCTTCCTAACATGGAAGCAGTACTGATGGGTTCTTTGAAGATAGAGACTCCGATCAGTTGCTCTCTTTTTCCACCGGGTTTCCTCTTTCCATAATTTTATGCTACGGAAGGAAAAACCCAAATTGTACTCATCTTTCGTTGGGAAGTTGGTCTCGATTGGAAAAATATAATGGAAAAATATAAGGGGAACCAAAACTAATTTGGTCAATCGTCTTTGAGCTCTGATGACTTCACTGAAGGCTTCTTGAGGTGCTCATAGATAGTCTAAAGGTCTGAAGATGAGAAGTGGTCAATGTTAACTGAAATGATAAAATTATTGTAAATTTTTTACATTTTTGGTAAAATTGTACTGTGAAGAATTTAGTTGACCAATGACAGACCAACATCGCCTGGAAGGAAGTTGGCCAATGGTCGTGTTCAAAAACCCTTTGTAATATATTCGCCAACCCATTATTGGTCGTTCTCTGTAAGAATTTCCAAGAAAGATAATTTGTCCATCTTTCGGGATTATTTATATACTGTATGGCTAGTTCACATGATTGTAAGGGTCAATATAGACTAAACTGTTTATGATAGTTCCTTCAATGGTTCTTCAGCCGTCTTCTGTCTAAGGTTTATGGCCACCTTTGGACATTTTTGGATTACCTATATATGGTCCAATATTCAGCATGTATAAGTAGACATAATGTTTGTACGATTAAGGTAAATCCCAGCTCTCTGTTCATTCTCTTCACCAAACCCAATGGATTGGACAAGAAACCTTCGGAAGGGATTAGATTCTCATACTTGACCATCCACATCTAACATCTTCCACATAGTCTTCATATTACCTATTTCTCAGGGATTTCTCTCTTCAATGTGTTTTTTGGTGTTCTTCCCCACCCAACACATTCATTTCAGTGTGACACCTGACCCTTCACCCTCATTGAATTTTTTTATATAATTTTCTATATTATATAAGTCACAGAGACCCTTACACTACTTTAGCATCTTGACAGGAGATCAGTTCGTCTGGTTCATCAGAAAACCAGAAGAATGGAAAAAGGGACTGCAAAAATAGTGGGAGCAAAAGGGAACCCAAAGGACCCAACTGAGTGGAAGTCTGTTGGGCGTCCAATCTAATTAACTGAAATCATTGAACGAAAATGCGCTCTTTGCATCACTTCTTTGGGCCAGATCTACGGATACTGAAATCAGGTGACCTCCAATTTATACGAACAGTGGATTTAACATTCGGTTAATTTGGGACTGTGAACTATGTGACTGTGAGACAGGGATAGATGTACAGGCCATCGTTGATTGGCTGAATGTCATACAGAGTACAGCAGGAGGAGGCGGAGCCTAAGATCGGTCCTCAGCAGTTTCCATTGTGGTCCGATCTCAGATGTAGCAGTGCTGACACAGCTCTGCTACACGGAGAAGCGGCAGAGCTCAGCACACACAGAGATGCAGCAGAGCTGAGTGTGCAGCAGGGTTCAACACACACTCAGCTCTGCTGCATCTGGGCTGTAGCAGTACTGAGTGTGCGTTGAACCCTGCTGCACACTCAGCTCGACTGCATCTTCGGAGTAGTCCAGCTCAGCGCATAGGAATACATCTCGGCATAGGAATACATTGACCAGCGTTGATTGGCCGAATGCCATAGAGTACAGCATTCAGCCAATCAACGCTGGTTCTGCCGGTGGAGGCAGAGTCTAAGATCGGTCCACAGCAGTCTCCATTCTGGTCCGATATTAGACTCCGCCTCCTCACAGACGAGCCTCCGGTAGAACCAGAGTTGATTGGCCGAATGCTGTAGTCTGTATGGCATTTGGCCAATCGACGCTGGTCAATGCATTCCTATGGGAAAAAGTCAGCTCGCGCATATCGCGACTTGGGCTTGTTAGATGCCCCCAGACATGCGCCCCCTGCTGTCCCAGTTGCATTGCAGAGGTGTTGACATCATTTCCTGGGGTGTGATAGTGGACTTGGTGACTCTCCTGGGTCGAAGAGTGGGATCCCCTGAAACAAGCATTTTTCCCCATAGACTATAATGGGGTTTGATATAGTCGAATATTGAGCGGCTCTTTGAAACGAATATCGAATATTGAATATTTTACTCTTCGCTCATCTCTAATTATTGTCTAATTATTCTTCTTAATAGACCTTCAAGGGAATCACATACATCAAGGTGTTCTAATAATGGCCGACAAGCTGAAACGACATGGGTTCATCTTGGAAACAATAGATAGGAATTGGTCCTGATGGGCGTTCTGCTGTTTCTGTAAATTGACGCCCCCTGGTTGAGACCCTGTAATCGCTACTCAAAGCCCTGAGTGATTCTTTTATCCTACCAGGTGTTGTAAATGACATTGTAGCTTAGGTGGTCCATGTCCCGGTAATGAGCCATTTGCATAACTATACATTATTGCTCATCCTCTCGCCTGTGCCTCGCTTTGTGTAAATACCAAACCGTCTCGTCTAGAACTGTATATTTATTTCAGACATATCTTTTTTTTTTTTTTTTTCACATTAGTACAAGTGAGCTCAATGGTTCCCCCTAGTGCTGCATACAGGTATCACAACCATGAATGAAAAACTTGTTTACATGCTGAGCGGGCATAGAAAAAAACTGCATTGCGTTTAGAAGTTGGAGAGATATACAGATGCAGCTGAGCTGGGTTTGTCAGTAACTATAACTCATCGTGAGATCAGGTCTTTGATGGGGCTGCCGTAAAACCTCAAACAGAGGATGTAACTGGGAACAAAATTCAGCACTGCTGAAGGGGGGTAGAGAATATCTGGGGGTCCTGCTGAATTGATGCCTCAGATGGCCAGATACTTGAGACTATGATCTAGACATTGTGTAACACTGTCATAGAATACAATAGGTACAGTGTTGCTATTTGAGCACTGTATGGCGGTAGTATATGGTACTGTACAATGTGACAGTGCTGTATTTAATTATTTTGGAAATTGACCTACACCTGGCATGGTAAGGCTATGTTTGACATATGCATTGGGAAGATTTCTTGTGCATATGTGAAACGTCATAAATGAAAGTACCCTATAGGCCCCCAGGGAAGCATCAAATGCCGAAATAGTGTGTTTTTGGCATATCCAAGAATGTTTGGTATACTTATTCACACATTCTGAAAGCATATCATGTGGAGGTAGAATGTGGCACATAGCGCCATTATTTCTAAGGCAGACCCTGCATCTGCATATAATAATCCAACAGATAAAAGTCGCCTGAAGGTGGAATCTTTTTGCACCTTATAGGTGCATGCATCATCTTATCTAAGGTAGACACAGCATCTTATTTAGAAATTCAACAAATCAAAGTTAGTGGTAAACATCTTAAAAACACACACATACCAAACATTGTGCCAACCTAAGACAGACCCTGCAAGTGCATATAGCAATACAACAAATCAAAGTTGTATGAAGGTAGAACCCACTTGACTATTAAAAGTAAACACACACTTTACCATGGATGAACGGGCCAGTGCGAGGAGTACGGTGGAAGACTAAGTACAGACCCTGCAACTGCATATAGCAATTCAACAAATCAAAGTTGTCTGCAGGTGGAATCCTCTTGGTCATTAAAAGTAAACACACACTGTACCACCCTGTGTACAGCAGACCTTGCATATGTATATAGCAATCTAATAAAACAAAGTTACCGGAAGGTGGTATCATTCTGGCCTTTAAAAAACAATCAATCTAAGGCAGACCCTATATCTGTATATATTAATTCAATAAATCAAAGTTGCCTGAAGGTGGAATATTTTTGGCCCTTAAAAGGAAGCTCTCAGGTTTATTTGGGACAGTAAATCATCCACAGGCCCTTATAGATTAGGGGGTTAGTGTCCCATGTGTTACCTAGAGATGAGTCCAATGGTTCTCTTCAGACTCATCTCTGGTGCTCTTGGCGTCTGTGCCATTCTTCAGTGAAGCCAAGGACATACACTCCAGCTTCACTACACAAGTGCTGGAGGTACAGCACATATGCACTGAAGGTGAGGTGTACTCCTCTGACTTCTGAGAAGAACTGAGCTGGTGTGAGGAATATAGCGGTAGGTGGAGTATTAAGCTTTTTTATTTTTACTGCAGACATGGATTATTGCAGGGCGATTTGGGATACAAACTCTGGTCCATATGGATTTGTTGGTGGTTTATTGTCCCAAATCCCAAATTGACAGATTCCCTTTAAAAAAAAAAAAAAAAAAACTATTGTTAAAAATAGATACACAGTGTACCATTCATGTAAGGTATATTTTTCATTTGTATATAACATTCCTATATATAAAAGTCCTCTCTACCATAGAATTGAAGGCAGACCCCTCCTTTGTACATAGCAAATTCAATAAATCAAAGTTGCCTGAAGGTTGAATCTTTTTAACCTTTAACAAAGCTGTACCATCTCATATAAGGCAACCCCTGCATTAGCATAAAACAATCCAATAAACCAAAGTTACCAGAAGGTTTGGCCCTTAAAAGAATTAGCATTAAAATTAAACACACACACTCCACCGTCCTATCACAGGTAAATTCTACACCTCTATATAGAAATTCAAAGAATCAAAGTTGACTGAAGGCGGAATCTTTTTGGATCTTAAATAAACAATCATTACAAATAAACAAACATTGTACCATCTTGTCTACGGCAGGTCTTATGGTAATCTAATCCAAAAACAAAGTCGTTTATGGGGTCCTTTCGGGCCTTAAAGGGATTGTCTGGGATAAATTGATCTTTATAATTTAAGCTAAACACTCACCTCCCCCCACCTTCTAATCTATAAATACTTAGATTGCCAAGGTGGTCATGTGACCACCCCAGGCACTTTTTTCGATTTTCTGGTGACGTTCTATTTCCGGAAGGGAGGAAATGGAACATCACCAATACTAAACCAGCCCTCCACCCCATCATACTTACCTGTCTTCCGGGCACAAGATGTCAATTCATTTTGGTGGCTTGAACCTCCTCTTCTTGATGTCTTCCTGACGCCCACGCCTGCATGATAGAGCTAGAATGCCGACTACTGTGCATGAAGGCGCTCTGGCTCTTTTGCACAGGCATGGGAAGCTGGCACCTACTCTTCTTGATATCTGCTGGCCATCCATATCTGTATAAAAGAGCCCAGATGAAGTGGCATCCAGTGGCCAGAAGATCCTGTCTAGAAGACATGTAAGTATGATGGGGTGGGAGGTTGAGTTAGTTAAGAAGGACTAGTAGTGGGCGGCTAGCTAGGGAAACAGGGAGGGGGTGTGTGTAGGAAAGGAAAGGGGAAGGAGTGAGAGAGGGAGGTGGTGTGAGTCAGCTCTGAGTGGCCCAATGCCTCATGGTAGTTGTAGGAAAACAGAATAGAAAGATACCCCGTAAACAAATGCAGAAGGCACGAGGATCTCTCGGAGAAGCCCAGAAATAACTCATAACACTGCTAGAGATATTTGGGTACCCTTATTAACCTATTAATAGAATTGACAGATCTTTTCTGAAAAAAAATATTTTTTGTCTGGAAAACCCCTTTAAACAAATAATTTTTTCTTTAAATAAATACACATTGTACCATCCACTTTAAAGTATATTTGTATCTGTATATAGCATTCTGATATATATAAGTCCACATCGAAGGCAGAACATCTGTAAATAGCATATTCAACAAATCAAAGTTGCCTGAAGGTAGAATCTTTTTGCCCCTTAACAAAGCCATACTAGGCAGCCCCTGCGTCTGCATAAAACATGCAGAAAACAATCCAATAAATCAAAGTTGCCAGAAGGTAGAATCCTTTAAAAAATGAACATTAAAAATAAACGCACTCTCCACCGTATTATCTAAGGCAGACCCTACATCTATAAGGCAATTCAATAAGTCCAAGTCGCCAGAAGGTGGAATTTTTTTGATCCTTAAACAAACCATCATTAAAATAAACACACACTGTAAAAGCAAGACGTACAGCCCCATAAATCCTGACGAAAGACCTCTGATACTTTATCATTACATGAAGAATGACAATCTCAATTAATTCGCCCATGATCTCATCCCCCGATCGGCACCGTCTGAGCACACATGGAATATACGGTTTGCACCTATCGGTTTATAAATTATACTGTGTCATAAAGCAAATATTTCACGGGTTGATTACTTCTGTAATTGGCTTCTCATCACTGTGCCGCGCGCATTACAGTTGGAGCACGTAAGTCCAAATTGTTTCGTTGCGCTGCACAGCTGAGATTAATGCTTTTTCTCGGAGTATAATTTCCCCGTTGCAAACTTTGCTGCAAGCCAATTTTTTTTTTTTTTTTCTGACCATGCAAATGCTACGGGATAAAGGATGTAAGGTTCAGCCGCTAGCGCTTGGAAACACGCCTCTGTCTCGCATTTTATTCAAACACTGTATAAATAGCTGTTTACTTAATCAATAGATACCTAAATATCTCGGCGTGGCGGGTGTATTAATTAGAGGGAGACGGGAAAAAATACAAAAAGGACTACGGCAATTCGAGGGGAAAGTCATCCAACATTGCAATGATCAAAGCATCTGCTAGTACCAGTCTCACGCAAACCCTGAACCAGAAATCAAAGACTTGTCCTCACTTGGAACCTGCAGTCCCCGATGGTCTCCTGAGGATGCTGTGGGCTGCCGAGTTAAAAGGGAAATGTAAAAAGATAAACGGCGGCTATAAAACCGATAAAATTCATGAGATTTTTTATTTTATTTTTTTTCGTTCCTTTTGAGTAACAGAAGTTATTTGCTATTTTACACAAGTGACCAATGAGTTATTATTAGAAACAGTCTAACGAAAGCGAGTCCATTTATCTTCAAGGGGATTGGTATGCTTCATATACTGATAGAACAAAAACACACACACCAGTGCAGCAGAGTTGAGTTGGCTATTGATATTTCTTTTTATGAGGTCTCCTGTAGTACGGTAGATGGGAGGAGTGTTATATTATGATCATTGTGGTCAAGGCCTTACTGGCTTCTCCCACCCAAAACACGGAGCCAGCCACCAGCCCCCTAGTCAGGTTGATACGTAAAAGAAGGACAACTGGGCATTCTCTACAGATTACTGCTCTACTTTGTGTGGTTTTTACAAAAACAGCTGAAGTTGAGGGAGATGAGATGGGAGAACTTCATGAGATTTGTTTTGACAAATGCTCATGAGGTTCAGTCTATCTTGTTTTTGACGTTGATGCCCCCCATGTGACTGGGCCCCACCAACGCATACATGTGGCTTGTCAACCTCATGACACTGGGGACCTGGGGCATATGACATCAGTTGTTGGTCAGAAGAGACATGAAGAGGGCTCTAAGGGAAGGCCATACACCCAACGGGGTTGAGGCAAGGTGGGAATAAATGTTTGTTATTTTTTTATCACCTCCATTTTTATACTCTGAGGTCTAAGGAGAGTACAATAGTGTTTCATAGATGCGGATCCCTAAAATATTTGGAGGTTTTAGGTCAAATACAGTTCTAAACAAATTAATTCCCCCATTCGTAGGAGGAACTGCTCTCAGGTTCTCAACATATGTCACAGACCTTCGTAGGGAGAACATGAAGTTCCCAGGTTCCAATAGGAAATCTATTCAAGGCCTCTAACTATGAGATGCCATTAATAGTCTTGGTCTGAACATCTGCACCTAAAATAATGACATCTTTGTTGTGCTTCAGGTCCTCATTCACAATTGTCAGAATCCCACCAATCATTGTGGACAGTGGATAAATGTTGATTTTGGATAAAGTACCCCAATCTAGTGATCTGTGGGATTCTCAGATCAGATTCCCACCAATTTGGTAGGAGTTTCCAATGGACGATGATAACTCTTTGTTGTAGCTCGAGTTCACCATTCTAGTGACCAACGGGATTCCTAGTCCTAAGACTATTGGTCATAGTGGACAGGTGATATATCTTTGCTATGGCTCAGATCCCTCAGTCTAGTGATCAGTGAAATTCCAAATAGTCAGACTCACATCGATCAATGTGGACAGGTGATACATCTTTGTTATGATTCGGTTCCACCAGTCTAGTGATCAGTGGTATTGTCAATGGTCAGACTCTCATTGATCATTCTCAAAAGATGATAAATCTTTGTTTTGGCTCAAGTACCCCAATCTAGTGATCTGTGGGATTCTCAGATCAGATTCCCACCAATTTGGTAGGCATTTACAGTGGTCGATGATAACTCTTTGTTGTAGCTCGAGTCCGCCAATCTAGTAACCAATGGGATTTCCAGTCCTACTCCCACCAAACATAGTGGACAGGTGATACATCTTGGCTATGGCTCAGATCCCTCCGTCTAGTGATCAGTGGGATTCCAAATAGCCAGACTCACATCGATCAATGTGGACAGGTGATACATCTTTGTTATGGCTCGGTTCCACCAGTCTAGTGATCAGTGGGATTGTCAATGGTCAGACTCTCATTGATCATTCTCAACAGATGATAAATCTTTGTTTTGGCTCAAGTACCCCAATCTAGTGATCTGTGGGATTACCAGTTGAGAGATCTCCTTGGACAGGTGATAATTCTTTGTTGTGCAATAACCCATAAGTCATCATAACCAATAAAGGGAATAAAATGAAACCCGTCCCCAGATTCTACAAGACTTCTATGTCTTACAGAAGTGACAAATATGACAGCCCAATTTTTATTACCGTTTTTTAGGTTTAGTGTTTCTTTAAGAAGCAATCTGCTGACACAGGTTGTGTAAAGGACTGTTCGTAGTACAATCATCTCAGTGGAGCTCGTTCTCCGTAACCTGAACAAATAGGAGCAAAACTGTGTAAATTTACTTTGTAATGTTTGCTATGATTCAGTCAGATGAGACATGCGGCTCGGTCAACCACTGCTCTTAATTGTATGGACTCTGTAGGAATGCTGAAGTAATTAGATCAAGGCTCATTTATTGGCGGCATTGTAAATATCTCTGTCAAACCAAGCTTAAAGCTTTCCAAATCGGGCAAGACAAACGTGCGGAGAGCTTCAGCTCTACCTTAACTCCGATACACGTTCCCTGGGGGGGGGTTCACTGTTCAATGGTGGAAACCTGAATCAGTCATTACACGAGATGTGCGCTGCGAAAATACATTTCTGGTGAACACTTCTAACCAGCGTGCCATGTCGTATTCGGCCTCCGCTGAGAACATCAGATAAATCCTCAGCGGGTCTCAAATTCATCTAAAACTTCGACTAAGTATCCACATGAATTTATGACTTCTTTTTTAGAAATGCAGGGAAAAACATTTCATTTAAATAAAGATCAACTTTTTTTCTTTTTCAAAATCAGGAGAAGAAGAATTCGATGAGCCAAGACTCGACGTGATCACAAGAGAGGGCAGCCTAAAAAATGTGTGCCCTGGGGTGTACACAGAAATCATTGGATCCCATATAAAGAGTTGGGATGGGGAGCTTGGAAAATTTATACAAGCCTAACAGAACTGAATCTGACATGTACCTCGTTAGGAAACTGGAGAATTCCCTGATTCAAGGAGGTTTTCGAGGCCTTATATATTGATGATATATGTGATAGGTGGGAGTCAGATATCCAGATCTCCACAGATCAGGTGACACCAGAGCATTTGGGACAGCGCAGTAGGCTTTGCAACGAATACCAAGCACAACACCTATCATGGGGACTGGGCTTGGTACTGCAACTCAGCCCCATTTACTTGAACGAGCCTGAGCAGCTGCCATACCATGTGACTGATCAACGTGACATCATCAGGACAGGGAAAGGACTGCAGCACTCATGAGCACCATGGCGTCTTGGTGGGGGTCCCATGTGTCGGGCGATTGGATCCTTCCCATTAACACATAAAAATAGGTCCTCGACGGATAAGTCTTGGAAATGGATTGAGCTATCATGCTGATGGGTAGGGGTTTGTCCACCAAGAACCCAAATGATCACAAAAACTTGGGTTCTGTTCCCCTACAACATGGAATCGCAGGCCAGTCTGTATGGCACTGCTGGAGATAGCGGAACATGTAGTACGTCATGCTTGGTAGTCCCATATCATGAATGGACAGAGGATCAGGACCCCCATTTTCATGAAGGTAGAATGGTACTAGAGATGAGCGAGTAGTATTCGATCGAGTAGGTATTCGATCGAATACTACGGTATTCGAAATACTCGTACTCGATCGAATACTACTAGCTGTTCGAAGTTAAGATTCGATGCAGAACCAGCGTTGATTGGCAGAATGCTATACATTGCCAATCAATGCTGGTTCTTCTCTTACCTTTAGAAGTCTTCTCCCTGCGCAGCGTTCCCGCGTCCTCTTCCGACCCTGCATTCACTCTGCTTAGGCATTGGGCCTGGGCAGAGCCGACTGTGCATGTCCACGCTACAAGAAAATGGCCGCTTACACTGTAAGCGGCCATTTTCTTGTAGCGCGTGCATGCGCAGTCGGCTCTGCCTAGGCCCGATGCCTAGCAGAGTGAATTAAAGGCTGGAAGATGCCGCGGGAACGCTGCGCAGGGAGAAGTATCCAGCCCGACCCTCACTCGTGGACTTGGTAAGTAGAATTTGATTGAATGTTGCCTACCCCAGAAACGAGCATTTCTCTCAATAGACTATAATGGGGTTTGAAACCCATTCGAACAGTCAAACAGTGAGCGGCTGTTCAAATTGGATTTCGAACCTTGAACATTTTAGTGTTCGCTCATCTCTAAATGGTACCAGTGGTCGGACTCCCACCGATTAGCATGTGTTCCCTATCTTGTTGGGATGAGGCATCCCCAATAAGACAGGGACGTACGACACACCAATCTCTCTGTCCTACACTGACCACACCAAAAAAATGGCGCAAATGGCAGTGCACCAAAAATTTTCCTCTTTTACACCACAAAACTGGAGTGTTCAGTGTGATATATTTCTCCATCGACTAACAACTGTCATTAATGTGGAAAATAAAGCGTTAAGTGTCAGCTCCATCTGAGTGTGTACAATGCGACTTATTCCCAGGGGATCCTCGCCTCGCCCATCCTCGTTTTCCAATCACCCCCAAATCCCCTGCCGGAATGTCAGTGTTAAAATAAAATCCATTTTAAATTTTACACTTCAATGGATTTTACCATTTCAGACAGTCAAAACATAAATCAAATGGAAAGTCCCTGATCTGCCATCATTAGCATTGCCATGGAGATATCCAAAGGCAGCTCGGACCAAGCAGCGGCCATCTTTAAATCAAACAAATCCTTAAACCTTGGAGGACATTTATCGGTAATGAGAAAATGTACCAAGTGCTGTGTTATCTAATTATGATCCCGGCCTCAGACACTTCCGCACACTCTGTTTGATCATAGGCAGCCACTATTTCTCCCGAGTTCTTCAAGAAGCTGTAATAGTCTGCAAGTTACGAGGAGGAATACTTCATTGTGACGGTAAAAAGCAGCTACGTCTGTGGGATAACACAAAGCAAAAACCTCAGCGCCATCCTCAAAGAGAAGGGGCAGAGCGCGTCCTATAAAACAGGGCCGGAAAAGAAAATACATCACATTATCAATGAATTTACTCATTATATGCATTTTTTTTTATAATTTTTTATTTGATTTTTTAATATATTTTTTAATTTTTCCCATTTTTTTAGGTAGTCTGGTTGCAATTCAACATGGCAGCTGAAAAAACGACTTGATTTTGGGTTGTCCAGTGTAGTATTATATGGGGTCATACATTACCTATCGCACCCCATTTTCCCATGTATTTTTTTATTGTTCACACCATCATAGTCATGTGTGGGTTTGTAGAAAACGGACTGGGTGGCTCATGTATGGTATCACAGACACTATCATTAGAAGAGATGAACCAGGATTTGGACCTGCTCCATATTTTGGTCACTTGGTCCTCGTAAAATGAAGGCGTATGTGGCCATAGAAATAAATGGTCCATATGCTATCCATTATTAAAGATCTGTATATGGGGAGCAAAGCCTTAGTATTACTATGTTGGACCTATGGGAAGAATATGCAAATCTGTCTTCCATGATGTAATTAGGAAGTCAGGTGCCTTAGTGTTGCAATCCAATAGAGGGCGCTGACTGGAATGTGCAAGCCTGTCTTCCCTGATGTAATTAAGAAGACAGAATCTTAGTGAAATAACCCAATAAAGTCTTCTCTACACCGGGCTGACGAGATGCAATAACATCAAAACGGCCGTCCTCTGTTGAGAGACTATACCTGGTAATCCCAGCATCATTGCAAAACAAAGGCCTCTTGGAAGGTTGAGCATGATGTTAAAGGGAGCAGCCTTTATTGGGTTATTTCACTGAGATTATGTCTTCTTAATTACATCAGGGAAGACAGGCTTGCACATTCCAGTGAGCGCCCTCTATTGGTTTGCAACACTGAGGCACCTGACTTCCTAATTACATAATGGAAGACAGATTTGCATATTCTTCCCATAGTCCCTTGCAAAGTGGAGTGCTAACGGCTCAATAAGTCTCCACACACCTATATGGTGGTCTCTCCCCAAGGAGTGACAATACCCCCCTTACTATGTTGGCCCTAGGAATTTAGTACACCTTGGTTGGTCTGCAGTCAAAGGGGTTTTTAAGCTGAGCAGTGGGTTCAAAATTGGTTAAAAAATAAAATAACCTATAGTCACCCACTACTGTTCCCATACTGTCTAGGTACTTGTTGTCCTCTGCTTTAGAAATTTTAGGAAATGTGGTAAATTCTTGCTCGACCAATCAGTGATTGAGGCAGGTCACCACAGGAGCCAGGGATTGGCCGGACATCCATTTCCTGCCATGTTGAGATGAAATAAAGAAGTAGAAGATGGCGGACACTAAGGTAATTGTGAAACAGCAGTGGCAGAAAGGAGTCTCCATTCCTTTATTTTTTAATCCAATTTGAGACCCAAACCACCAATTTTTGTCGAGCCAGAAAACCCCTTTAATTATTTGACTAATCTATATGAAAACCAGGGAGATCTAAGAGAAGGTGATTGTCTATAGAAATTGGTCTCATGAGTATCTAACACGTCAAAAAATTTTTTTCAAATGTAGATTGTGAGCCCCACATAGAGCTCACAATGTACATTTTTCCCTATCAGTATGACTTTGGAATATGGGATGGAAATCCATGCAAACACAGGGAGAACATACAAACTCCTTGCAGATGGTTTTTTGCCCTTGGCAGGCTTTGAACACCAGGGCTCCAGCGCTGCGAGGCTACAGTGCTACCACTGAGCCACCGTGTGGTCCAAAGATACAAGGAAAATCAGATTAGGGGTCGTAATGCAAGGCTGGCATAACAACAGGGATTGGCTAGAATACAAGGAGACTGGGGACACAAGCTTATATGTAGTGGGAACTCTTACTCTTGTAGGGCTACAAGAACATGGCTGCTACAAGGAATGTCACCACATCTGTCTCATGCTTGTGTGTCCATATTATGGCAGCAGGAAGTAAATGCCCCTTTACTCCAAACAAAGTCATTCATCACTGCCAAGGAAGTGGTGATGGCGGATTCATTAAACAAGTTCAAAGAGGGCTTGGATGCCTTTCTTGAAAATAAAAATATAACAGGTTATGGACTCTAGATTTTAAAGGACACGTTGATCCAGGGTTTTATACTGACTGCCAGATTGGAGTCGGGAAGGAATTTTTTTCCCCTGAAATGGGGCAATTGGCATGAGCCTCATGGGGTTTTTTGTCTTCCCCTGGATCAACACTATAGGGGGTTGTAGGGTTATAGGTTGGACTTGACGGATTGATGTCTTCATCCAACCTCATCTACTATGTAACTATCACCTGATATGGAGAACTAGGGTTAGGTGACCACCACTGGTAGACTGTTGGCCACAAAGGGGGCTGTGTGACCATCAAAACGGACAAGGATACATGTTGGGTTTTTTGAGGGACCTGTAAAATTGGTCATGTGAGTGGACTGTCATGTGGTCGTTTCTTCTAGGAGGTGTATCAGTAAAACCTACTCCAAGGACATCTTCTTGTGCCTGCTTCAATGACGTTTTAGCACTGGGGACTCTGTCGTAGATCTTTCTTCATATATGCCAGGTAACGTCTTCCCCGATTTCTCTCAACCCTCAGCATTAGCTATTTTTCAGACAAATTTATGCCAGAGACGTCTACATTAGCAGAATCCTAACTGACTTCACATAAGAACCATATAAAAATTGCATTTGGTTCTTGTTTATCAGGATCCAGCCTTCTCTTATACATTCAGCCGGCGTTGTGATTCATATTGTAGCTGGTACTTGTGGGAATAAGTTTCTATTCTGCAGTAATTTGACATCCTCTCCGCTGTGATACTGCAAAGCTGATTTATGCGCGGCTCGACATATTTAATTTACACAGTGGCATCTACCTGCCACGAGCACAGACCTGACTCCGAGAGGACGGGACAACTAAAGCAAAACGTGTCAGCCATGAGGTGAGCTTTGGGAAACGCAAGGCGATACAAATAGATTATGTCTAAATAACAGGTTATTATGGCAGCCGTGGATATAATGGTGTTGTTAAAGGGGTTTCTGGGACTTTATCAATGCTAGTCTTGACCCTAATTGTTGTTGTCAATCCCCATCAATCAATCAATTCAATAAAGGGGCTGCAGAATTTACTTGAATGGAATGAGGTGCAGTACCAGGAACAGCCTCTTATGTGGTCAAGGCACTGTGACAATGCCGACAATGAAGAGAATGCTCACATGAGCATCTCGGCCCCTAAAGGGGACTTAAAGAACTTATTATCCTTAGGATAGGTCATCAACATGTGATCGGTTGTGTCTGACACCTGTAAATCCAGCCCTCGACTTTTTGAAGAGGCTGTAACCTCTTTCATGTGCCGATATCACAATCATTGGTATAAGCAACAATACCAACCACAGCCCCTATGATATACAAGGTACTGTTCTTGGTATTCAATGAACAGGCCAAAGTATTCACCAGTATGCTACAGTCTCTTCAACCAGTTGATTGGTGGGGGTTCCGGGTGTTGAACCCCCCACACTAACACATTGATGACCTATTCCAAGGAGAAGTCATCGGAATGTAAGTCCCCAATAATCCCTTAATTCTGCTGGTGGAGATCCTGGAGGTCAGATCCCAAATGGTCAAACACCAACAATGTACTATGTCCTCTTCTGTATCTTCCAGGTTTGTCTCTCAAACTCTGGTCTATCACTATCGGAGGTAAAGTCAATTAAATAGTACTTAGACATGGCTCATAGTTTTCATCTCTAGTGTGGATGAGAAGTCCTACTCCAACAAAGATGGAGGCCGCCTCAGTTTCCGGACCAAAAAACGGGTAGCCGCAACTGGATGCCGGTACAGTGCACCGGCATCCAGTCACGCACTCCGCTCCAGATTAGGCCCAATTAGGGCCTAGTCGAGAGGAGTGAGTGTCTTTAGGCGGATTCGCTAGGCAAATCAGCCTGAAGAATGAGCATGTCCGTTCTTCAAAAGACCTGACTGGCTCCCATTGATTTCCGTATTTGCCTCAAAATCCTGACCAAAATATTGTGTGCGAACTCAGCCTTATCCCTTACAAGAAAGGATCAGGCATGTTAAAGACCAACTGACTCCTTAGATCAACTCACTCCTGGAGATGGAGAGTCCAATACTTTCATCCATATTAGATAGATGGTTGGACATTGCTGTGAAAAAATGGTGACTTTGGTTGACATTCATCTGAAGTGTTTGGTCAACTTTAAGGTACAATATGGGATTGTGAATTTCTGTGGGTGCCATATTACAGATCCCTACAACACAATCGTGTGCTTCAGAACACAGGGGAACTATATTTGGGCAGAATAGTTCAGTGTATTGAACCCCCATAAATGTTGCAGGAGATGCTGATGGAGATGGAGTGTCAAGTGCGTGAATCTGAGGAGGCTGGAGCAATGGAATAACTCAAGTCCAGTAGGTGGGATGAAGGGTTTTATGGGTTCTGAGGAAACCAGCAGAGAAGAAGACAGGTAACAGAGTGACGAGGTTCCCAAAGCGAAGGTCAAGATGGTAGGAGTGTGCAACAGTGTACTGGAGTCCAATGAGTGGATGGTGCAGTATGACTAGTGGCAGCAACTCCGATAACATTATCCTGTACCTTACCTAAGAAAAAGCAAGACTCCCCTTGCATCAACATGGTGGGTGAAGGTTGGCAGTGGGAAGTTGTTACTTGACTATTTCTTAGTTCTTTAGACCGCCATAGACTTGTTGTTCTTTTCCCGAATTTCAGCAAAGAGCAGTGATGGGTGAAACTCATTTTGCAAGTATTTGTGTGGTTCTCTTTGCAAGTTTTAGTTCTGGTCCAACCTTGAAGTGCTATTATTATATTCTAGAATCCTTTCAGACTCCAGAGTCTAAGTCAGACGCCCATGGGGTCAAAGAACTGAGGTACTCCCCTTTTCTCTTTGGTAGCCATTCTTTACTTGTAGGCTCTTGAGGCCTCTTATAGCATCTTCTTCGACATCACCATTGGGTCAAAGCACCTTGCCATCAGTGAACCCAATGTGATTGGGCTTCACACTTGACCCTGAGGCACTTGTTGTCTGAGAAGATGCTGGAAGATGCCTTTTTCCTCACCTCTAATAAAGAAGCCTTCACAACAGCATGCCCCAGTTGGGTAAAGAAGCTATCATGTGCAAAAACTCATAACCCGAAGATGCATCTCTATCCCCTTTATTTTGTCTTAAAACTATGTTATTATATTAGTTTCACAGATTTAAAATCCCCAAGATTAGCAGATGAATCCAATGTTATTTTATTTTCTTTTATTTAATTTTGTAATTCTTTCCCCTTCTCGAGTGAATCTAATTTTATGGTAATATGTTCCTTATATAAAAATGAGTAATTTCTCCGTAATGATCCATTCTATGAACTGCAGAGAGATGGTTTACTGCACCTGTTTTTCTCTGGCAAAGCATGAATTATGAATCCACATAATCTGTGATTCACCCGCACCAGTTCATTTTTCATCGTCCTTATTCGGTGCTGGCGATTTTTAATGTATTTAATGTGGTAACGGGGTTCTGGGGGCAAAATAAGAGCAGAATTTATTGGTGCACCAGCAAATATGGTCAGAAATAATCACCGGGGCTATAAATGAGATGGTAACTTCTGTTCTTTGGAGGGAAGATAGCCAATAATTGACGGAAGTAGATACAATTTATTAGACGTTACCTATGGAAGCAGCCATGTGTGGTCCATGGAACACGATCCATCTACTCACCCTTGACTATTTTTCCATACAAATGGTTTTTAGTTTTCTATTTTACTGGTAAAGATCAATGGCTACTAGGGTTGAGCGATCAGGATTGGAAAAGATCGGATCCCGATCGGCGATCGAGTACATTTCACAATCACGATCGGGTTCCGATCCCGCCTAAAAAAGATCGGGAACGGAATTCCGATCCCAATTGCTCAACGCTTACCTGCAACTTAACTGTAACTTACCTGCACAGAACTGCTGCCGCACCACCGAGCTCCAAAACATTTTTCTCCGTCCTCTCCTCTCTCATTCACACGCTGGTAGAGTTCTGTGCGCGCCCCTGCCTCCCTAGGATAGTGTTACTGATGCTGGGAGTAGGCAGGGCTTGTTGTGACTTTGAAAAGTGTGGGAGGGTACAGGGCGGGAAGACGTGAGTGATTCTAGGGAGGCGGGGGCGTTTACAGTGCTCTGCCGGCGTCTGAATGAGAGAGGAGAGAAACGGACAGAGAACAACAGGCCAGAGCTCCAAGGAGTGGTGTACACACCGGGAGGGGAAGCGGCAGCCGTTCTGTGTAGGTAACCGGACAGCAGGGGGTACTGAGTAGCCGGCAGATTTTTTTTAATCACTACACAGCGTGGAGTCAAAAATTGAAGCCTTCAGTTTTTGGATTCTATGCTGTGTAGTCAATAAGATTGTTTTTAAAATCCGATTTTCTACCATTAAAAAATCCCATTGACTTGCATTAGGATCGGAATTGGGATCGGGATCGGGTTCGGATGAATGAAGAGGTCACGGCGCTCATTCCAAGTTCTGATTATCGGGAGGCTTAGAGTGGAACCCCTACTGAATTATAAAAACCTGGCTAACCACTTTAAGCTAAGATATCAGCCAAGGAGATGTCTCTGCCTATGTAGCATCTGAACAGCCGAGGTAGTGGTCCTAGAATATCAATATCAATGCATGAATAGTGGAGGTCGTAATGCCAGGGCTCCCATGATCATCAACACCCAACAGAGTGACATTCATACAAGTGTGGCCGTGTCCGGTACTGCGGCTTAAGACATTCAAGTAGGCAGGACTACTACGAGACTGAATCTCCTTGGGGAATGGTTATAGATTGGGATTCAGTTGAAAATCCATTAAAACTTTTTTTTGCCGTATTACTATCTATAAACTTTAGATAGCTGTTGATTATCCCACCGCCTTACCCTTGGGCTTGACCACGTGAATATGTAAGAGAGACTAAGTCTCTTTCCGACAGTTCAGCCACCATTCACCTAATGTGTATGGCCAGCTTCGGAGTCATGGAGAGGGTTAACATTAATCGGATAAGGGACTGCATAAAGAGATGAGTGGAGGAATACGACCGGTGTTAAGAAGAATAACAGTTCTAGCCGCACGTTTATGCAGGCACCAGAGTACGATTTTCTAACGCGTCCTCTATAGTAATCGTCGTAGTTTAGGTAACTTATACCACACCGTCTGCTGAACGCCCGGTATTACAATTGATTTTAGCTCCACTGATTGCATATCGCAAGGAAGAGTGAAAGCCACAAAGCACAGCGAGGAGCCTTTGGCGAAACTGTATGAATCTATGAGATGATCGATACAGCTTTGTTTATGCTAATTGGCTTTGCCTCCGCAAGCAGAATATTATTTTTAAATCATTTTTACACCGGTTATGAAGTGAATGCGAATGCAGAGGAGACCGGGATGGCTTATTATCTATGAAGAGAGTCCGGCTTCAGCACGTTTAGGGCATTTATCGGCATTGTATATGTGTCACCCATGTACGATTGGTGGAGGCTTCGATCATGACAACATGCAGTAAGTGTCAGGTCAGTTCTTCTATTGACTCCGCTCGGTTTTCTACGATGGCACGCTAGAGTCAATGGCTAGCCATGTGGCCAGATTAAATAGCCACAGAGACAGTGGCATAAGCTTAACCTTGCGCCAGTACCATTTTGTTCTAGTAACTGGTGGTAGTCATACTACTCCGATCACCAATATCTATTCTGAGACAACTCCTTAAAGGGTAAAACTATGGAGACAATCATTTTGGGAATTTAAGGATCATGTGATTTAAAGGGGTTTACGGGGTTTATTACTTGATGACCTATCCATAGTAAAAGTAGCACAGGTTATGGGAACTAGAATTTTGGGGATAAGATGTTGATCCATGGATTTAGTCCAGTTGCCATAGTTGGAGCACAGTAGGAATTCTTTCTTGGGTGGGGCAATTGACATCAGCCTCATAGGGACCTTTTGCCTTCTTCTGGATCAACATGATAGGATTAGAAGTTGGTCTTTATCCAACCTTATCAAGGTCTATAGGTTGGACTGGATGGACATGTGTTGATCCAACCTTATCAACTAAGTTAGTATGTTAGGAAGATCGGTGGGGGTCCAAAGAGACTCCAAAGAGACTGTAGCATTCAGAAGAGTATCTGTGCTTGGTATTACAGGTTAGCTGATTCACTTCTGGCCATGTGGCTGATGTAACATTACATGGCCTGTGTGGTAGAAAACCTGCTCACAGAGTACCCCTGCCGCTTCAACTAATACAATGGGATCTAGGGTGCCTTCAATTGCTCACCAATCCTAAAGGTTACAAGTAATCTGTACAATTACTCACCAGCTCCTACAATTATGACATCATTAGGTAAGTGACCGCCTCATCTCTTGGCCGAATGCTCACATGGTTGGTCCTTTATAACCAGGGCCAAAACATATTGCAAAAAAAAAGTGGCATCGTACTTACTGTACTCGACACTGCTGCCATTTTGTACTAGAAATAAGTAAGGGACACAATGGATCCCAATGTATATCCTAAATTCACCCCTTTAAGGGTCAGGCTGTAGAGGCAGCCATTTGGTAAGTTCAAAGAGGTTGTCCTGACATTTAAAATTGTATATAAAATGCTTAGGATTCTATAAAGTAAGAAAGAAATAATACTCATCTTTCCGATCACCTGATGTCATTTCAATTCTTTCTAGGTTCTTCTGGACATGGGACCATTACACCCAGGCTCTAGCCACCAGTGTTTGACTGAGGTTCCTTGGGCCCACCAGATAAAATGATTCTGGGAGCCCATCCTCCAACAACCCCTTGGAAATAGACAATAGTATCCTTCATATCTAAGCGTCTTCAGCTTGATCATAATTGTGTTAGAGCCTGGGTCCATCAGAGGATACTTTAGTATTCTGGTGGGTCAATCCGATACCGTTGGCCTCTCAGATGACTTCAGTGGTGTTGACGTGTCACTGCTACGTTACCATACAGGGGTACAAATTCATATATATAATGCCTTCTACTAGCATCATTTTTGGTACTGGATATCTCAGCTATATAATCCAAGGCTGGATTATCAGATTTTCTAGATTTACAAATGTTGAATTTACAATATCCAATTATCTTGTACAGTCATTGTCACCACAACACTAGACAAGCCACTTCACAAAGCCTATCTAAAATAATACTAAATATACCTTCGGCTGGTAGCGTAACAGACACATTCTTGAATCATCATGGACACATCCTGGGGTGGCATAGCTGAATTGATTCAATATAATAGCACATGTTATACTAAAGCAATTTACACTCCATCCACGCCACAAAGCTGCAGAAAATTCACATTTTGTTAAATGAAAACTCTTAACGCCTTTCACACACTTAACAAGAGAAAGAAAAACAAAGCGAAGGGTGGGAAGCCAAATCCCATTCACAAGTATGGAGTTTGCCCACGCTTTGTGAGAATTGCTGCATTTTGGTATTGACGTGAACATTTTATGTCTTGTCAGATTATTTCTCAAGCACTTTAGTCATTGTCAAATAAAGATTCATCAAAAAAAACAAAAACTTAACTACAGGGCTAGATTATAAGGAGATCACAAGGGGTACATGTTCTATGGCTTCCACCACCTCGGGAACCTAGGGTCCTACAAAACCCAAGCTTATCTATGCATGACCTAGGAACCTAACTCGTGAAGGAAAGGTCAGAAGATCCCGAGACAGTGAGACCAGATTAGGGCATAATCTAGGGGTACAAAACTTGAGAGAGGTGGACCTGGAACCATTTTAAGTCCAGTAGAAAACAATTTCCTACCCACCAGCTCAAATTGTGTTGGCCTACTACATTGATGGATATCTCAATTATGGTGGGGTGAATTGTCTGAAAACATGGTACAATAGATTGTCACATCACGGTAACATTTCGAGGGGAGATCTTCCAAGTTGTGCAGAAATCATGGTGGTTGTGGGAGGGAACTCAAACATTTCTGGACACCCCGTGTCTATCACTTGATGGTGGTTAGAGCAACTACTTAAGGATCTAAATCCTGTTGGGAAGAAGCAGTGAGGTAGCACACAGGGACAGTATTGCAACGGGTGCCTCTAAAGTGTAGATAAAACCAAAGATTCGGACTTCAAGCCCCACTTCTCAATCTTATCTGAATAAAAATGTCTTACAGTTTTATGGATTTTCGAAGATAGGGATTGGGGTGTTTTTGCATTTATGAGTTTAATAAATGGCAGCTGTGACCAATATATTTATGTGTCATGTTTTAATTTATGCGTTTAGGTTATTGGGTAAAATGGAAGGAGTCAACGATGCCTAAAGCTACATGCACACATACCCATGTCCATGTGTTTTGTTTGTGTTCTCCACTGATGTATACACTTCAATGCATGAGCCCAAATCTCATAAATAGGATTGAGCGATCGGGATGGGAATTCCAATCCAGATCGCTCAACCCACTTACCTGCACAGAACCGCTGCCGCTCCCCGGAGCTCCAGGCTGTTGTTCTCTGTCCTCTCTTTCACACACCGGCAAAGTGCCATGCGCCCCCGCCTTCCTAGGCTAGTTTTACTGATGCAGGGAGTAGGCAGGGCTTGTAGTGGCTTAGTAGAGTGTGGGCGGGTACAGGGAGGGGAGACATGAGTGATGCACACACGAATCCCCACCGTGTACCCACCCACACTATCCTAAGCCACAACAAAACCCGCCTTCTCACAGCATCAGTGACACTAGCCTAGGAGGCAGGGTGCCTGGATCCCCGGGGTACACACCAGGAGGGGAGGCGGCTGCGGTTCTGTGCAGGTAAGTGGGGGGACTAAGTAGCCAGCAGATTTTTTAATCCCTACACAGCATGGAGCCCAAAAATTGAAGCCTTCAGTTTTTGGACTCCACGCTGCCTAGTGAACAGGATCGTTTTTAAAATCCAATTTTCCATCATTAAAAAATTCTATTGACTTGCATTAGGATTGGAATTGGAATCGGAATCGGGTTTGGATGGAAAATGATCGTAAATCGGATTTTAAAAACGATCCTGAAATCTCAAGATCAGCTCAACCCTACTCATAAAGGACAGGAATAGGGCATGTCCTGAGTTTTGCCTCCAGTTTCGGGCCCCACATGGACCAATGAAAAACATGGGAAAATAGAAAAGAATGGGTCAAAAAACAGCTAAAAAAAAACCTGGATAGCTTTTTGACCAAAACTATGGCCATAGAGCCTTATAGGTGAGACAGTAAATTTCCTCTAAGTGCCAGTCAAAATCAACGTTATAGGCACTGTCCCCAATAAATGCCACCAACATTGACTCCATAAGTGCCAGTTTCAGCAACCACTAACAACATTCACAAACTGGACCTTACATTGGACTCAACATAGTAATAGTGGCCCTCTTGAATCAAGCAACGTAAATCAACCCAAGGTGGTAACTCCTAAAGAATCCCCATAGAAGGTGAGCAACTCTGACCGTGTTTTGATAACCACAAACCTGTCACGGCTCCGTAACATTTCCTTCTCTTCTTCTCTATTGCAATACAGTGGAATAATAACATTCATTCCCATTGTGAGCCTCCATAATGGCAGAACGCCGCCGACGTGGATGTGTCAACGACAGAACATTCCAACAGCAATGGACACACAGACAAGACGAATGTGGCGTTAAGGAGACATTTTGTAACACAAGATACCGGAGACATGAGAGTTTATGCAAATAAAACAGCCCCGCTCGGTAAAATGGCGTGACTTAATGTGCGCTTAGATCAAAATATACAGCACGTTTTACATGAAGAATAAGCACTTTACAATGGATTCCAGGTTTAATCTTTTCTGTAAACGACTTGTCATTTTCCTCTCCCTGATAAAGCACAGTCAAATTTACATTTTGTTGACTGCGTGATATCATAACCGTGAAGCAATTATGAAAGAACCACTAGAGATTCATTCTTAAAAGGCAATGACTAAAAACCTGTCAGCGGCCCCACATTTTCAATCTTTTATGATGCAAACTTGATTGCTTTTTGCTGGAGAGTTTTAGGGATTTTTCGTGATAATGGTAAATGTGAGCTTGAAACGCAAGGGTTATAAAAAGAAATTATGAAGTTCGGCGCAAATCGGAGCTAGGTATGAAAATTTGACTTTTCGGAAGATACAAAGTTGCTGTGAGTTCATTTGGGATTGAAGATAAAGTTGCAATGGAAGTGAAGAGATTAGGGGCTTATACGTCTAGTTTAGGGTACTCCAGCTGTAGACGTAAGACCTCCGTAAGCATTAGGGCAATATTGGCCAAACGCAAGTTTGTTGGGACTGGCCAAATATTTAAAGTGTATATGGCAGTTCTTCCTGAGAGATGATGGGAATAGAGATGAGCGAGTAGTATTCATTCGAATATCTCACCGCCATAGGAATGCATGTAAGCGGCCGGACACCAAGGGGTTAAGTGCATCGAATATTTGATGCGCTTAGCCCCTTGGTGTTCGGCCGCTTACATGCATTCCTATGGCGGCGAGGTATTTGATGAAATGTTACTCGCTCATCTCTAGATGGGAAAACAGTCAAACATGTTGAATTTCAACACATGGGTAGGTCAGAAGGGGCTCTCAACCAAATAAGCATCCAACCAACAGCTATTGAGTGTGTATGAGTGTTTATAGTGATGCTTGTTTATGGACGGGCACAGCCCTCATTGGAAAAAGTCAAAGTAGACCCTCTACCCACCAGGTGTTGGTTTGCCCCATCGGTCTCAGCATACACAACCATTCTTGTTTCTAAAATGACCAGTTGCCCCATTGTTCTTACCATACACAACCATTCTTGTTGCTACCTTGAGTGGTTTCCCCATCATTCTCAGCATACACAAGTGTTCTTGTTTTACCAAGCAACCCATGCACTATGGGGTACTGCCCTCCTTGGAAAAGTCAAAGTAGACACCCTACCCACCAGGTGTTGGTTTGCCCCATTGGTCTCAGCATACACAACCATTCTTGTTTCTAAAATGACCAGTTGCCCCATTATTCTTACCATACACAACCATTCTTGTTTCTACCATGACCGGTTGCCTCATTGTTCTTACCATACAAAATCATTCTTGTTGCTACCTTGAGTGGTGTCCCCATCATTCTCAGCATATACAACTGTACTTGTTTTACTAAGCAACGCATGCACTATGGGGTACTGCCCGCATTGGAAAAGTCAAAGTAGACACCCTACCCACCAGGTGTTGGTTTGCCCCATCAGTCTCAGCATACACAACCATTCTTGCCTCTAAAATGACCAATTGCCCCATTGTTCTTACCATACACAACCATTCTTATTGCTACTTTGAGTGGTTTCCCCATCATTCTCAGCATACACAACTGATCTTGTTTTACTAAGCAATGCATGCACTATGGGGTACGGCCCTCATTGGAAAAGTCAAAGTTGACACTCTACCCACCCGATGCTGGTTTGCCCCATTGGTCTCAGCATACACAACCATTCTTGTTCCTACCATGACCAGTTGCCATCCATTACAGTACAGTAAGTGTAACCTTCCAGCCAGTTCCAGAAAATTGGTTTCTTATGTTGCAGAGTCCATTCTGGTTCTTCAGAGGTGACAAAGTTTATTGAAGAGAAGACAATGAGTATTCAAATGTAGAGTTTTGGATTCAAGATCAGATACTTGTGTAGCCCATCATACTTATCACCCATCCGTATGTTTGTCCTCATTACCCTACACCACTCCTCGGAGTGATAACGTAAGGTTAACTCTTAAGGTAGTCACATCCTCCACCAGTTTCCTGGCCAAGAGCTTGTAAATTTACAAGTTCCACCAACAAGGCCACAACAGAATGTAAACTACATGAGATGAAGAGGACCGTCATGGTCAAAGTCAAGCAATGTGGATCATATCACCTTAAGAAGTTGTATAGTAAGGATAGTCCGATTGCCACAAGAATTCAAGACAATACTAGTAAGGTCTTTGAGATATCGTCAAAGTCCCTAAGTGTAAGAAAAAGAAATTTTCTCTACCGATGACACCAATAACCCATCTGGACATCGCTGCCATTTGGGTTGTGGCCATTCTGGACCCAATGGTCAGGAGCTCCATATTTTGTCTTTGCTATCTACTGATAGAATCAGGTGAGGGTCTACTATATGGACCTTCATCCCTCATGAGGTGGTGGAGATCCTTGTAACACTAGTTCTTTCAAGATCGTCCTGGTTGCTGCTTGTTTATTCTACAGAAGCTACGTAGAATACAGTGCCATGTATTGAACCAGGCTCTCACTGCTAACCCTCTCAGTCTCCAGGATAAGGATCGTATTTATCGCCATTTTCACAAAAGGGATAATGTGCCCTGACAGCTTGTGAAATGACTAATTCCACATTGCAGGATGTTGACTTTCATCCTCCCTAACAAGAGGAGATCTTCAATATTTGTGTTTGGAAGGTCTCCTCCTCAAGACAGCAATGCTTTATACTGTCAAGGCAAGCTGCAGCTGACACACTCCATTACTGCGGCCAGAACGGGTGTGTCGATGGTTGCTTTGCTTTCCATGGCAACTGAGTATGCTGAGCATTCAAGTGTACGACATGTGCACCCAAGGTACTTAATTCTGCAGGCAGACGCAGGATCAGCATAGGCACGTGTGATGGATGGAGACAACATGCAACAGGCTATGGGGAGGGAGAGGGAGCACATACAGGAGAAAGACCACCTAAAACATTGTGTGGAATATCTCAAAATATAATAATAATAGTAATAATAATAGTAATAATAATAATAATAATAATAATAATAATAATAATAATAATAATAATGATAATATTGTATATAGCGGCAACTAATAATAATAATAATAATAATAATAATAATAATAATAATAATAATAATAATAATAATAATAATAATTGAATTAATATAGTACCAGCAAATAATAATAATTTAATTTAAATAATAATAATAATAATAATAATAATAATAATAATAACAACAACAATAATAATAATAACAAAAATGTTGTATATAGTGTCAAAATATAATAATAATAAAATGTATATAGTACCAAATAATAATAATAATAATAATAATAATAATAATAATAATAATAATAATAATAATAATAATATTGTATATAGCGGCAACTAATAATAATAATAATAATAATAATAATAATAATAATAATAATAATTGAATTAATATAGTACCAGCAAATAATAATAATTTAATTTATATAATAATAATAATAATAATAATAATAATAATAATAATAATAATAACAACAACAACAACAATAATAATAATAATAATAATAATAATAATAACAAAAATGTTGTATATAGTGTCAAAATATAATAATAATAAAATGTATATAGTACCAAATAATAATAATAATAATAATAATAATAATAATAATAATAATAATAATAATAATAATAATAATAACAATGTTATATATGGTGTCAAAATATAATAATAATAAAATGTATATAGTACCAGCAAATAATAATAATAATAATAATAATAATAATAATAATAATAATAATACCACCAATATTTATATAGTGCTAATAAATACTAATAATAATAAGAGCTGTGTGACAAACCCTATCACTATTATTATTATTATTATTATTATTATTATTATTATTAATATTATTATTATTATTGTTATTGTTATTATTATCATATAAATTAAATTATTATTTGCAGGTACAATATAAATTTAATAATAATAATAATAATAATAATAATAATAATAATAATAATAATAATAATAATAATAATAATAATTGAATTAATATAGTACCAGCAAATAATAATAATAATAATAATAATAATAATAATAATAATTATTATTATTATTATTATTATTATTATTATTATTATTATTAATAATAAATTTATTTTAGTTTGTATTTTTGAATGCCATAAAAAACACTAGCAAAAAAACATCATTTAAACAAATGAAATATATTGAGACAAACATATATATATTTGTGTGTGTGTATGGAAATCTTCGAATAGTACCGTCCCTACAGATGTAGCAAAGCTGAGTGTGTTACTTTCTGAATATTTCTCGTAAAGGTTGTCACAGATAACAAATCGTAAAATTACCATTGACAAATGTGGCAATAAGCTCTGCTCCAACTGTATATATTAAGTCCAGTGCAGATTTATCAGGTGTTCCCAGAATATATTTGTACACAGGGACCCCGGAGGAGGGAACATGGCGCATCCTTGCAGAAGTCAGCACCATACGGGGACACACTAATCACCAACACAAAAGATTCCCCACTTTAATTATTCTGTATTTGTGTCAGCGGCGGAGCGGGAGCGGCTCATTGCTATTATTACTGCTGAGTGCTAGGCTCCTAAATAAGTATATCATTTCACCCTTCAGCCAAGTATGAAACATGACCCTAACAAGCCCATGAATGTGATTAAGGTGGAATTGCTGAACACGCAATTAATTACATTTATTTGATGGATTGGGGGTGGGGGGAATGCTTATTAACATTGTACTAACACTTTCTAGTCCCAATATCGTTGCAGGGGCGGCTGAGCCCCACAAAGGCTTTGATAAATTGCAGCTGTCATGACTTAGTGTGGCAAGGACCTTAAAAAAAACACACAAAACAAAAAAAAAAACAAAGTAAGTCATTTTTCTTACACGGTCGCAGATGATCCCCTAGCAACAAACTTATCCAATGCCCCCTCTGCTACCGCCTGCTTGTGTCTACGTTGTGCTACATTCTGCTGCATTCAATGCAGAGGATCGGGAAGTCATGCCTGACGAGGAACAAGGAGAAGAAAGACCAAGTCTGGTGGGGAGGGAGGGGGGTGAAGGTGAAGGAGAACCCCCCAGATCAGAAGGCAAATACTCTGTATATGGGGGAGAAGTGACAAAAACTAGAATTGCACCCCATTCCAAAAAGTTGGAAGGGGAGAGACGGGCAGTGGTTGCGGAATATTATATATTAATTAGAGATGAGCGAGTAGTACTCGATCGAGTAGGTGTTCGATCAAATACTACGGTATTCGAAATACTCATACTCGATCGAGTACTATTAGCTGTTCGAAGTTAAGATTCGATGCAGAACCAGCGTTGATTGGCAGAATGCTATACAGTCGGCCAATCAACGCTGGTTCTTCTCTTAACTTTAGAAGTCTTCTCCCTGCGCAGCTTCCCCGCGGCGTCTTCCTGCTCTGAATTCACTCTGCCAGGCATCGGGCCTGGGCAGAGCCGACTGCGCAAGTCCGCTTGTAGTGCGGGCATGCACAGTCATCTCTGCCCAGGCCCGATGCCTAGCAGAGTGAATTCAAGGCCGGAAGAGGACGCTGCGCAGGGTGAAGAATCCAGCCCGACCCTCACTCATGGACTTGGTAAGTAGAATTTGATCGAATGTTGCCTACCCCTGAAACGAGCATTCCCCCCCATAGACTATAATGGGGTTCGAAACCCGATTGAACATTCGAACAGTGTGCGGCTGTTGGGATCGGATTTCGAACCCCAAAGGGTGCATTCACACTGAGTAAACGCTAGCTTATTCTGAACGTAAAACACGTTCAGAATAAGCGGCGTCTAAAGCAGCTCCATTCATTTCTATGGGAGCGGGGATACGAGCGCTCCCCATAGAAATGAATGGGCTGCTTCTTTCACTCCGTGCAGTCCCATTGAAGTGAATGGGGAGTGCCGGCGTGTACGCTCCGGCATGAGCAGAGCTTGCCGTATACGCCGGCACTCCCCATTCACTTCAATGGGACTGCACGGAGTGAAAGAAGCAGCCCATTCATTTCTATGGGGAGCGCTCGTATCCCCGCTCCCATAGAGATGAATGGAGCTGCTTTAGACGCCGCTTATTCTGAACGTGTTTTACGTTCAGAATAAGCTAGCGTTTACTCAGTGTGAATGCACCCAAACATTTTAGTGTTCGCTCATCTCTAATCAGCAACCATTGTGCACTAACAGAGTCCACTAGACCAGACGCAGAATACTCGAACCCTTACAGTTAGGCCGAGTCACACTGGGTTTTTTGGACCGGATTTTGATGCGGAAAGAATCTGCTCCAACAAACCTCTCCCACAGCTAGCCGCGACTGGATGCTGATGCAGTGCACAAAGAGTTTTCCGGCGACCGGTCATGGCATACCGCTCCGGATTAGGCCCAAATGAATGGGTCTAGTGGGGAGGGAGTGTCACACCCCTGATTCCGGAATCTGCATCAAGAAAGGGCATGTTGCTTCTTTTTTCCGCGAGCGAGAACAAACCATTCGCGGAAAAAGGAACCCATTGAATTCAATGGGAGCCATTTTTTTTTTAACCAGATTCTGAGGCGGATTCCGCATCAAAATCCAGTCCAAAAACCCCTGTGTGAACCCAGCTTTATATTCTTCTCCGCAGCCTTCCTTGTTGGACTGTATACCAACCTACTGCTACTTTTGCCACTAAAAGGTTATAGGGATTTTCCAGGAATGTTTTGTTGACCTATCACAAACTGAAGATCCATGGGGATCAGCTGGTTGAAGCAGCAACAATGCTCCCTGAGGGCCGCGTCTGCTTCACGGGTCATGTGGCGTCACATTCTTCAGTCTCATGGCCAGGTCACCAAATCAGTCCTATTCAAGTGAATGGCCGGCCTACGATACCAAGCACAGCCACCACAATAAATGTATGAGGCTACTACACATCTGGCGCAGATCTCAGGAATCATTTATGCTATAGTATAATTATGGCGAGTCCGGTGGCTCTGCCCACGTCTCCTTGAAAGAAAGCTGCAAATTTTGAAACCAATTCAATATAACATCAAGACATGTTATCAAAACCCAACACAGCAACTTAGTGACTGCACATAGACACGCATAGGGTAGATAGCGTATCTCTTTGTGATATCATACCAGGAAAAGCTGATCATCTCTTGACTAGAGAAGGGTGAACCCCCAATATTCATTTTGTTTCAGGTTCGGGTGGCTTGGGTACCTGATTAGTCTCAGGTCGAACAAGTAGAAGCAGTGACATGGGCACGATAAGCATCGTGATGATGAATAGAGTGCCCACTGTGACGCAATCACAGGCCTCAACGGTGACCCCGAGTGCATGACATCACCTGGAGAGCCCTGGACGTTGCGAGCAGACCCAAAAGAAGTGAAGGTGAGTATATGTATATATATAAATAATTTTTTTAACCTCTACCTATTAGACTTTATGGTTTGAAGAGACCCCACAGTATAAAAATTTATGTCATGATGGTGGCCATTTTAGATCGAATCCCAATCTGTTCCATATTGTTAAAAAAATAATTAAAAATTTGGGATATTCGGTTCAAACCCGGCTCGTGCTGAAGCTTTTCGCCCGTCTGTACTCTTGACACCAATAGCTGGACATATCCAGGCAAGCGGAAAGGTAAGGAATAGAGATGAGCGAGTAGTACTCGATCGAGTAGGTATTCGATCGAATACTACGGTATTCGAAATACTCGTACTTGATCGAGTACCACTTGCTGTTCGAATGTAAAAGTTCGATGCAGAACCAGCATTGATTGGCCAAATGCTATACAGTCAGCCAATCAACACTGGTTCTTCTCCTACCTTTAGAAGTCTCCTCCGTGCAGCTTCCCCGCGGCGTCTTCCGGCTCTTCCTTCACTCTGTTAGGCATTGGGCCTGGGCAGAGCCGACTGCGCATGTCCGCTTGTAGTGTGGGCATGCGCAGTCGGCTCTGCCCAGGCCCGATGCCTGGCAGAGTGAATGAAGAGCCGGAAGACGCCACAGGGAAGCTGCAAGGAGAAGACTTCTCGGAGGATCCAGCCCGACCCTCACTCGTGGACTTGGTAAGTATAATTTGATCGAACGTTGCCTACCCCTGAAATGAGCATTTTCCCCCCATAGACTATAATAGGGTTCGATATTCGATTCGAGTAGTCGAATATTGAGGGGCTACTCGAAACGAATATCAAACCTCGGACATTTTAGTGTTCGCTCATCTCTACACCTGACCTATGACGTGCAGTGTATACACCTGAAGCTCATCCTGTATACACTTTGTGCATTTAATAACAACCATGGCAAGAAAATAAAATAAAAACTTTTCCCCCGCAGATTACTTTTAACATTAAACATCTAATAAACCTCAGTAATTTCCCGATGTCGCAGTCAAGATAACACTTTCCAGCTACGGGCGAGAAGATATTTGTCGCTAATGCAAAGTTAATAGCAGACATTTTTATAACCAGGAGAACTTTTTCCGTACGACAATCAGACGGTATGTAATGTGCTGCTTAAATGTCTCCGTTGCGCTCCGCGTTTAATTCCAACATCTCATTTATAAGCCAAGGCTGGAAATAATACATTTCGAGAGGCCGCGCCGCTCTCTTACCGGAGACACCTGCTCTAATTTGAAGCCAAAATACATATGTTTATCTTTTCTCTCGTAAGAGAAAATGACATTGTTATCTACGTCCCCTCTGTAGGAAATCAGCGGATTTGTAGGGCGACCATCGGAAAATATGTTTTTCAATGGCTAACAACATCAATACCTGTCACTCTCCAGGGAACGCAGTTTAAGCCTTTTACAAGACAAAGGAAAACGGGAAGATTTAATCACAACTATCACTTAGAAAAGCGAGCTGACAAATGCGTTGCGATCGGCCACTAAAGGATTGTTTGAAGAGCTTGGCAGTACCTGCTTTAATTAAACATAAGTAAGACGTCTTGCTATCAAAGCGACAAGAGGCAGGGGGTTAGGGCGGGCGCCTTGTTACATAATAAGATTCGCAATAAATCTTAAAGGGAGTGTGTATCCAGAACCCAACCCTCAACCCCAACCCCGTCATCTGAATCAAGCAGTGTTTCCCCTTGTGAATCCGAATACGCGCCTCTGTTGCTAAGATGTTGCCTTTTTATAAATATGTAAATGAGCTCTTTGGAGCATTGGCGGCCCCGATATTGCTCCGAAGAAGTAAGGACCAACACTCTTGTGGCTCCAAAGAGTTCATTTGTATATTGCAATATCTCAACAAGTGAGGCAGTGATTTACAAGCATAGAACACTCTAACCTATCTATCTGCAGGGCTGGGGTGATATTCTGGTTCTGGTGACACTAACCTATCTATCTGAGGCAATATGCTGGTTCTGATGACACTAACCTATCTGTCTGCAGGACTGGGGTGATATGCTGGTTCTGGTGACAGTAACCTATCTATCTGCAGGACTGGGGTGATATGCTGGGTCTGGTGACAGTAACCTATCTATCTGCAGGGCTGGGGTGATATGCTGGTTCTGGTGACACTAACCTATCTATCTGCAGGGCTGGGGTGATATGCTGGTTCTGGTGACAGTAACCTATCTATCTGTAGGGCTGGAGTGATATGCTGGTTCTGGTGACAGTAACCTATCTATCTGCAGGACTGGGGTGATATGCTGGGGTCTGGTGACAGTAACCTATCTATCTGCAGGGCCGGGGTGATATGCTGGTTCTGGTGACAGTAACCTATCTATCTGCAGAGCTGGGGGATATGCTGGGTCTGGTGACAGTAACCTATCTATCTGCAGGGCCGGGGTGATATGCTGGTTCTGGTGACAGTAACCTATCTATCTGCAGGACTGGGGTGATATGCTGGGATCTGGTGACCCTAACCTATCTATCTGCAGGGCTGGGGTGATATGCTGGGGTCTGGTGACCCTAACCTATTTATCTGCAGGGCTGGGGTGATATGCTGGTTCTGGTGATACTAACCTATCTATCTGCAGGGCTGGGGTGATATGCTGGGTCTGGTGACACTAACCTATCTATCTGCAGGGCTGGGGTGATATGCTGGTTCTGGTGACAGTAACCTATCTATCTGCAGGACTGGGGTGATATGCTGGGGTCTGGTGACCCTAACCTATCTATCTGCAGGGCTGGGGTGATATGCTGGGGTCTGGTGACCCTAACCTATTTATCTGCAGGGCTGGGGTGATATGCTGGTTCTGGTGACAGTAACCTATCTATCTGCAGGGCTGGGGTGATATGCTGGTTCTGGTGACAGTAACCTATCTATCTGCAGGACTGGGGTGATATGCTGGGGTCTGGTGACCCTAACCTATCTATCTGCAGGGCTGGGGTGATATGCTGGGTCTGGTGACACTAACCTATCTATCTGCAGGGCTGGGGTGATATGCTGGGTCTGGTGACACTAACCTATCTATCTGCAGGGCTGGGGTGATATGCTGGTTCTGGTGACAGTAACCTATCTATCTGCAGGGCTGGGGTGATATGCTGGTTCTGGTGACACTAACCTATCTATCTGCAGAGCTGGGGGGATATGCTGGGTCTGGTGACAGTAACCTATCTATCTGCGGGGCTGGGGTGATATGCTGGTTCTGGTGACACTAACCTATCTATCTGCAGGGCTGGGGTGATATGCTGGTTCTGGTGACAAATCCTCAGGATAGGTTATCATTATCATACAAGTAGTAGTCTGAGTCTTGGCACCAGACAGTTGTTTAAAGGGGCTGCAGCCCTGGTGCACAGATTACACCTTTTTAATTGTTTAAATGTACACCCCATACAAATAAAGGCCATGCAGGGAATTACAGCCTTTACTGCATTGGGGTCCATAAAAGGCACATACCAGGAGGACCTTCCAACCATACTTGTTGTCCCCTACTTTATATAGCTATGTCTACATTTAAAGAAGACTTTTCACCACCTCCACCTATTTTAGTCGTTAGCATCTCTTAATAATCACTGCTCCACCGATTCCAACACAGTTTAAATTTTCTCTAGCTCCCACCATTCCTGAACAATCAATGCAGGCAGGGATTATGATTCGAGGTCCAATCAGAGGCAGCCAGTGTCAGAGCAGAGAGTCACAGAATCAGTGGATTCAGATAGCAGGTCATGAGTCCCTGAAGCTCTGAATTTGGGTTGAACCTCAAACTTTTTGAAAACTCTGGTCGAATCTGATTAATTCCAAATTGGTTTGCTCATGTCTAACTAGGTAAAGAATTTTGGGACTTTTTAAAGAAAAACTAAGTCTATACAATCAGATTATATGGCACAGGATATGTTAAAACATGGAGACTCATTTTACAAAATTTCATGGCAAATTAGGTGCCGCTCCAGAAAAGCTCTAATAGAGTTCTATTTTTAGATTCTTTTCTAATTGCTCCATTTTCATGTAAAATGCTCTAAATATCGCCGTCGTCAGCCGGCACATATGGATTTTGCTGATCTTCTAATCTTATCCTTTACTATCTGGAGAGATTCACTTGACTCTTACAATTAATTACCTCTCCTCGGACAGGCTGTTCGGTATCTCGCTACATATTGTGCCCTTTTACACTTCCCCTTATTAACATGTTGTATGAAATATTCCCATTTTCCCCCCGGAACCTTTTTTTTTTTTGTAATCATCTTATGATATCATGGAAGGGAAATGACTAATGGATCAGATACTTTCATTGTGTCCTTGTGATCTATTATAGGGTCAACCCTACTCTGAACTATATTCATAATATCCATTGTCTGTGGTCATTGGGCTCCCGTGAATTTTAGTAATAAAGATGATCATCCTTTTATGTCCCAGCGGCCAAGTATACATTCATAATAGCTGTGCATAGAATAGACTGTTTCACGCTTGTTAGTCCTCATCAGCACCAAGGCTTTCTAGGGCTTGTGAATGGTGCCAAAACCTAAAATAGTGTTCTCAGTGACAATGTTTCCCAAGTGGTATACTATAATACTATATTGGCAAACCCAAATATCTGGTGTAAATAAACCTCGATGTTCTACTTTGGTTTTATCCAAGCAGTTGTGGATTGATAATTGACCAAAGGGGTGATAGAGTGACCTTCTGGAAAAGAGTATAAATCACAATGTTGTCCATTCCAACCCAAAAGCTTTTATGACTAGGGTTGAGCGATTGGGATTGGAAAAGATCGGATTCTGATCGGGGATCGAGTAAATTTCACGATCGCGATCGGAATTCCAATCCCAATCTTTGTAGGCAGGATCGAGGTCGGAGGTTATTTCTCACAATGCTTTGCTACTGGCCAAGCATTGTGGGAAAAGCTAACAATGTTAGGAATGAATAGATGCCCCATACGCGCCGGCTGCGTCCATTCATTCCCACGGCATAGCAGGGAGGAAATAGAAGAGTAGATATCTACTCTTCTGTTTCCTCTCTGCTGTGCCGTATCCTCGACTCTGCTACACCTGCATTATTGTACATTGACTTGTCTATCTACTCTTCTTTTTCATCCCTGCTTTACCGTATACTCATCAGTTCTGCTACATCTGAGATCTACATCTCAGATGTAGCAGAGCTCAGTATATGATAAAGCAGGGACGAAGCAGAAGAGTCGATAGACAATTCCACTTACCTGCACAGATCCGCTGCCGCTGCCGCTCCCCGTCTGTTCTCTTCTCACCTCTTCTCGGGCCATGCACGCCCCTAGCTCCCAGGTTAGTGTTACAGACCTAGGAAGAAGGTGGGGCTTGTGGCTTAGAAGAGTGTGGGCGGGTACTGTACCCGCCCACACTCTCCTAAGCCACAGCAAGCCCCGCCTACTCCCAGCATCAGTAACACTAGTCTGGGAGGCGGGGCACATACGGTGCTCTGCAGACATGTGCAGTAGAAAAAAGAGGAGCGAGAGCTTCTGTGCAAGTAAGTGGACAACAGGGGGGACTTAAGTAGCCGGGGGATGTTTTAATCACTACACAGCGTGGAGTCTAAAAATTAAAGCGTTGAATTTTTGGATTCCACGCTGTGTAGTGAATAGAATCGTTTTTAAAATCCGATCTCCGATTATTTAAAAAATCCCATTGACTTGCATTGGCATCGGGATCGAATGGAAAATGATCAGAAATCAGATTTAAAAAATGATGCTGAAATCTCAAGATCGGCTCAACCCTATTTACGACCTACTGCACCTCCTGCCATTACATAGGGGTCTACATATAAGTGTCCTTCAGGATCAGTTCCTGAGTTGCTATGAGCCCCTACTTTGCAGTTATGTACACCAGGTAGGTATAACTCTGGGGGTTGGGTATTTTCCTTACTTGTGGGTAAAAAAAAAAAAACAACAAATTTTTTTCTGTGATAGTCAGACTACCTTCCTATCTACATCCAACACAGAGTCCATCTGCAATCCCTGCAAGAAAAATGGCTCAAGTTATAATGAATATGTTGGGTCAAGTCTTCTGTGCCCCTCTGTCTACAGTGTGGTGAACGTGGCATAGTACGGGGGGTTGTGCTGCATGTTTTGGGCAAGAACATAATATACATAACCCCGCTACGTCATTAAATTTGCCCCATTGTTTTCTAAAAAATGCCCACGTGACGGCCCTTACGCGCCCTCACTCTCGTGTGCATGTGGCCTAAGTGTTGGATTCTTAGACCTTTTCCTTAATATTTTTGCCTTGACCCATTACGTGACCCATCTATCCCGGCTCTGCGATGGAGCTGGAATGTGAAGTGTTAAGTTCCTATATGAAGGCTATAAGTCTCTAGCAGGCAGTGTCTATTCACTAAGGCCTTAAGCTCATTAATTTTTACTGCTCACTTATAGCAGACTGATGTCTCTGCGAGGATTAGGCACATTGTGACCCTCTAAGGAAGGAAATAACACAAATTATCTAATTGTCCCCCTGTAGGTGGTTCGTTCTCGGAGAGACATAAAGTGTGATCACAGGCTGAATTCAGCTCTATCTCCTAATGCATTAAATAGACTTGTGAGTGCTCTCCGGGGGCTATTTAGAGTATATGCGAAATTTCTGTCAAGTCAATCAGTGACCTGTACAAATTCACTAAAGGCTTATAAAAAGTAAAGGGTTATGTTAACCAGAGCGGATCCTTTCCCATGACGATTCCATGCTGGCCCCCAAACACTTCTTTCCTTTGTCTTTTCTAAGGTGAAATGAAACAAGACACGAGCCGAAAAGGGAAGAAAATGGTGACAAAAAAATAACTTAATTGATTAAATGATCCATTGAACGCCCAACGGGCCTGTGAAAATTGCAGGTGTGAACATAGATTTAGTATCAGGACGCTTAATGGTACCATCTTTCCAACGCATCTGCAAAATTGTACGTTTTACAGAAAATTCCTCCAATTTTGCAAAACATTTTTGCCTCGTGGCTTATAGAGGTGAACCAAGGTTTCCCAAATTTTTTCACTTCTATGGTAGGGTTGAGACGATCTTGAGACTTCAGGATTAGAGATGAGCGAACAGTAAAATGTTCGAGGTTCGATATTCGTTTCGAGTAGCCCCTCAATATTCGACTACTCGAATCGAATATCGAACCCTATTATACTCTATGGGGGGAAAATGCTCGTTTCAGGGGTAGGCAACGTTCGATCAAATTATACTTACCAAGTCCACGAGTGAGGGTCGGGCTGGATCCTCCGAGAAGTCTTCTCCGTGCAGTGTCCCCGCGGCATCTTCCGGCTCTGAATTCACTCTGCCAGGCATCGGGCCTGGGCAGAGCCGACTGCGCATGCCCGCTTGTAGTGCGGGCATGCGCAGTCGGCTCTGCCCAGGCCTGATGCCTGGCAGAGTGAATTCAGAGCCGGAAGACGCAGCGGGGAAGACTTCTAAAGGTAGGAGAAGAACCAGCGTTGATTGGCCGACTGTATAGCATTCGGCCACTCAATGCTGGTTCTGCATCAAACTTTTCCATTCGAATAGCGAGTGGTACTCGATCGAGTACGAGTATTTCGAATACCGTAGTATTCAATCGAATACTACTCGCTTATCTCTACTCAGGATCGATTTTAAAATCCGATTTCCAATAATTTTCTAGCTGATCACGATCGTGAAATTTGCTCGATCGCCGATCGGGATCCGATCTTTCCCGATCCCAATTGCTCAACACTATTAATAATATATACATGAATAGGGTTGAGCCGATCTTGAGATAACCTCTGACTTTGATCCCGCCGGAAAAAATTGGGATCAGAATTCCATTTGCGATCGTGAAATTTACTTGATCGCCGATCGGAATCCGATCTTTTCCGATCCCGATCGTTCAACCCTACTGTATGGTTGATTTTGCATGGTCCAGTTTGGGCCAGTTAATATGATCCATTCATCAGAAGGATTTGGGTCCAGTCTAGTAAATTTGGCTGATACAAATTAATAAACCAAAAATGCAACTATACATGCTATTATGTTCAATTAAGCAACCAAATAACAAAAAAAGATACACACAAAAAAAATACATAAAACTAACAAATTTATTGATTTCAAATAAAAAACATATGACAATAAACATAGGAAAGAATGAAAGACAATATGACAAAAGAGGGGGGGGGGGACATAGCAAGACAATAACCAGAAAAACCTGAATACAAGTGGCTATGGATGCAAAACCAAGATAGAGGGAAAAAATGGGTTCCAAGTATATTACCAGGTCAAAATTGCGCAATACACATACAGATATGAGAAGAAAAGTACCACCAGATAATGAATAATATCCCTCCATCTGATATTGCAATGACCACCCGAAAATGACCAATAGACATAATAATATCCCCAATTTAGAGATGTACCATGCCGCCTGTGGTGTGAAATGCCCGACGTGCGTTTCGTCCAGTAGATGGACTAAGGGATCCTGTGGGCAAAACCGCATTGCAAAACCGTGATATCTTTATTTTGCTTACTAATGTATATAGCACCATCTTAATCTGTGTTGGTTTAGAGATATTGTCAACCCTGTCCCATATAGGGCTCACAGTGTAAATTCCCTATCAGTACGTCATTGGAGTGTGGGAAGAAACTGGAGAACTCGGAGGAAACCCACACAACACAGGGAGAACATACACACTCCTTCCAGATTCAAACCTATGACTTCCGCACAGAATGGCCAAGCTAACCACTGACTGCCATGCTATCTTTTCACTTTGTGGCTGTTTGGTGGCGTCAAAGTGGGCAGCCAAGGGTGCATGTCAGTAGGATATGGCCACATGAGCCAACTTGAATACATAGAAAAATTTCATTATTCCAGAATTATTAAGAATAGATTCTTGTTTATTCGCCTAGTAGTCAGGATTGTGCTGTAGTAGTGGGATAATATAAGGCTGGGCAGTGCCATGTGCTATACAGGGTCCTTGCATTAGGCAGGGGTGAGATGTAGTGGGTGAAGGTAGGGATGGGCAGTGGGATCTGCTCTAGAGGGTCCTTTCTGTAGGCAAGGGTGTTTGTAGTAGTGTGAGAAGGTAGGGATGGGCAGTGGGATCTGCTCTAGAGGGTCCTTTCTGTAGGCAAGGGTGTTTGTAGTAGTGTGAGAAGGTAGGGATGGGCAGTTGGATCTGCTCTAGAGGGTCCTTTCTGTAGGCAAGGGTGTTTGTAGTAGTGTGAGAAGGTAGGGATGGGCAGTTGGATCTGCTCTAGAGGGTCCTTTCTGTAGGCAAGGGTGTTTGTAGTAGTGTGAGAAGGTAGGGATGGGCAGTTGGATGTGCTCTAGAAGGTCCTTTCTCTAGGCAGGGGTGGCTATAGTAGATGTAGTAGTGTAAAAACTGAGTAGCAGTATGTGTTATAAGGGGCTTTGCAGTAGGCAGGGGTGGGCTTTGTTAGTACAAAAATGTCCATGGAGTATGCAGGGGTGGGATGGTGTATTGTGAGAATATAGGGTTGGGCAGTAGGATATAATCAAGATGGTCTTTGTATTAGGCAGGGGTGAAATGTATTATTGGGGAAAAGCAGAATCTGAGAGTGGGATATACTCTAGAGAATCCTAGCAGTCGGTGGTGGCAGGGATATAGTAATATGAAAATAAAAAAGCTGAGCAGGGGCATGTGCTATAGAAGGGACTTATAGTAGGCAGGGGTGGGACGAAGTAGCAGGAGAATGTAGCCCCTGGGAAATCTAATGAGTTATAGCGGGTCCTTGGAGTAGGCAGGGGTGGGGTATAGTAGTCTGAGATTGCAGGGCTGGGTAGTGGCTGGTGCTATTGAGATTTGGCACAATATCCAGGAATGGGCTGCAGTAGTGAGATATTATAGGAATTGGATGGCGGTATGTGTTATAGGGGGTCCTTGCAATGGGCAGGGATGGGATAGTAGGACTAACCATTGGGATGTACTACTGAAAGTCCTAATGGTAAGGCTAAAATGTATTTGATATCGGGCAGAATGATGGTGGAAAAAAGGGGCTCCATAACTCATATAGTAGACACCAAACTGCACCCTGACCCAGAGACTAAAGCTCCTAAGATACAAGTATACAGTACCGATTCTACTGTTTACTCCACAGAAGACACTAGATAAAATTATCCCAGGGTAAACATGGCCGTGATTTAACTTGATATTCACAGTGGGAAGTCGTATATTAAAAAAAAAAAGAAGTGTAAGATTAAATAGCTGTATAGTTATCGACTTAGCAAGGCTTGCTCTAGAACATAAAGAACACCGCGCAATCTGGTAAGGAAATTGTCCCGGCCATAAATATGCATGGCATATCTTTCCCTGACAGTTTTTGAAGCCCATGAGAGACATATATCCGCCAAGCTCAGTGCGATTATATGGCGCTGAGGATTGGGAATTAGAGCCCATACTATAACTCTGGAACCCAATGAAAATTTATTTCCAGAATTTGGTGCTTGGATTACTGCAGGTAGTTTCAGGACTCAAGAGGACGTTTAAGTTGGGGAAAAGAAACTAAAATCAACAACAAACATTTATTAGGAGTGTAAAATATAGGTGTGGAACTTCGAAAGTGAAGGTTAAACTCATATGGATGCAGGTTACGGGCCTCGAGGAAGACGCGGCTCTCTTACTTTTTTCATCAAGTTGCGGAGGAACTTTGGAATGGTGCAGAAAAGTAAAGAAAAGGATGTTTTATTTTTGTATTTTATTTTATTTTTTTATTGGAAATTTGTGTTCATTTTATAGGACTTGACCTTCGATGCCGCTCCTGGCCATATACAGGTCCCGGCACAGGCTATACTGTATGTTTAGTCTGAAAGGCCGGGTCAAATTTTGTACTAGGAGATTAGGAAGGTCTTCCCCAGAATCTTTTTTCTTGGAAAGCTTTTTTTGACCTCTCACAATGGATTTGGATCCTGTTGTAGTAACTAGAGATGAGCGAGTAGTGTTCGATCAAGTAGGTGTTCGATCGAATACTACGGTGTTCAAAATACTCGTACTCGATCGAACACTACTAGCTGTTCGAAGTTTAAGGTTCGATGCAGAATGTATAGCATTCTGCCAATCAACGCTGGTTCTTCTCTTACCTTTAGAAGTCTTCTCCGCGCTGCACCCCAGCAGCGTCTTCCGGCTGGAATTCACTCTGCCTAGGCATCTGGCCTAGGCAGAGCCGACTGTGCATGCGCGGGCATGCCCTCGCATGTGTAGTCGGCTCTGCTCAGGCGTCAGGCCAGGCAGAGCCGACCGCGCATGGGCAGTCAGCTCTTCCTAGGCCCCGATGCCTAGGCAGAGTGAATACCAGCCGGAAGACGCCGCGGGGGCGCTGCGCCGGGAGAAGACTTCAAGGAGTATCCAGCCCGACCGTCAATCGTGGACTTGGTAAGTATAATTTTATCGAATTTTGCGTACCCCTGAAACGAGCATTTCCCCCCTAGACTATAATGGGGTTCGAAATCCCTTCGAACAGCCGAACAGTGTGCGGCTGTTCAAATTGGATTTCGAACCTCGGACATTTTAGTGTTCGCTCATCTCTAGTAGTAACATAAGGTTGGATAAGGACCAACCTACAGTAGAATACTGTGTTGATCCAGAGAAAGGCAAGAACTCCTATGAGCAGGATACCAATTGCATACCATTATGGGAAAAATTTCCTTCCCAATTCCAAATACGGAAACCAGAATAAATCTCTGGCTCAATGTCCCATGCCAAAACTATAGTTGCCATGATACTTTTACTTTCAAGAAAGGCATCTCAGGCCCTGTTGAACATGAACAAAGTATCAACCAAGGCAACATTCTATTCCATAATCTCAGCCATCTATAATAACGTTGATACTTTTAGGCAAGATGTCCCTTATCATGGTTACAGGACTAGGTGTCCTTTGCACTTAAAGAGGTTGTCCAGAATATATTTTTTATGATCTGTTCTTAGGATAGGTAATAAGTATAGAATCATGGGGGCCTAAAGGCAGCGCCCGCACTGACCATACTATACACAACTAGAGGCCAGAAGCAATTGAATTGGTTCCCTGTGTAGTGACCACATTGAGTTCAATGGAATCTGAGCTGTTGTATTGGCCCCTGGCAACCGCACAGGGCATGGGGCCATCTGTTTCCAGCCCTGTGATATGTATAGTATAGACATCGGAGGCAGCCCATCCGGCTGATCGATCATGTCCACCAATCATATATGTAACATAAAATCAATGGAAGGACTCTTCAGAATCTCAGCTGATCTCTTGGCCATTTAGTTTATCAGAGGATTAGGTGCTAGAGATGAGCGAGTACTGTTCGGATCAGCCGATCCGAACAGCACGCTCCATAGAAATGAATGGATGCACCTGGTACTTCCACTTTGACAGCGGCCGGCCGCATAACCCCCCGCATGCCGGCTACGTCCGTTCATTTCTATGCGAGCGTGCTGTCCGTATCGGCTGATCCGAACAGTACTGGCTCATCTCTATTAGGTGCCCTATTGAAAAGGTTTGTGATAAGTTTTATCCCCTGCTATTTCCAAATCAGATTTTGACTCCCAATTTGACTCTTTCCAGCTATATTTTTTTCCTTATCACCAGGTAATACATCCATATTTGCTTGACTGCCATTGTTGAGTTCTGGATTTCCTGACCGTGTCTGTTGCCAATTCTGTACTATTTGTTGCTTCCCATAACAACCATACCTCTTGTTACACCTTTTAGGTTTGGACCCAGGTAATATATCACTAGAACAGTTAGACGTATACCCAATGCTGGCCATAGCCATATTTGTTGTGCCCAACAGCTGTCCCTTCCAATCCCTACATACCATTTGGTTTGGCAAAAGAAGGGAGCAAACAGCTACCAGGCCTCTGACTGTGTCTTGCCTGCCTTAAGGGGGCTGTATCCTTAGATTTTCCATTTTTTAGATAAGCATATACCTGAACAGCCTTTAAAAAGGCTATTCAGGTGCTGCTAATCGTTTTTGACCCCCCCCCCCGTTTTTCTGAATTACCGATAAAATGTATATGCAAATCAGTTCTACCGTGCACGGTGGGAGCGTTCCGTGCACCCTCATGTCATAGCTTGTTCACGCCCTCCTCTCTTCTTTGACGTCCTCCTCCTTGCGATTCACCGCTTCCAGCCCGGAAGTTTCGATTGAAATCTTGCGCCATTTTTCTGTAGAAAACTGCTTAGTTACCCCTGAGAACTACGCGAGCATGCTACACATGCGCAGTACAGTCGCCGATGTTCTCTACAGGAAATTGGTGCTGAAGTGTGCACAGTAGCTGTTGCGCCTGCGCGAGATTTCGATCAAAACCACCGGGCTGGATACAGTGAATTGCAACGATGAGGATGTCAAAGAACAGAGGAGGGCGTGAACAAGCTATGATATGGGGGGTGCACGGAACGCTCACTGCACAGTAGGACTGATTTGCATATATATTTTAACGGCAATTCAGAAAAGGGGGGGGGGGTCAAAAACGATTAGCAGCACCTGCATAGCCCTTTTAAAGGCTATTCAGGCATATGTTTATCTAAAAACCGGAAAATTTAATGATAGAGCCCCTTTAAGACCTAACGGGGCATATTGAATATCAACATGCCCAATCTTTCCTCAGATAGGATCTGTTGAGGGATATTTGGGATACCCCGTCCTGGCAAAGTTTTCAGATTCTGCTGACTTTGCTCTTATGTTTATGGACACTTCAAGCGCTGTGGCCATCCGAACACAAATAGAATAAAAATTGTAGGAAAGGATTGACCCTATACCTGAAATGATGTTGTGAATTTCCTACTTCTCCCGAGTATCGGAGGATTCAAACTGCTATATGAACACAATGGCGTACCAATACATGGCCATCTCTCCTACGGTAAATTACGTTTTGATGTTTTTATGAGGCTCAATGCTTTCAACCTTTAACAACCGTCTGTACAATTTTATTTAGAACAAGGGCAAAAAACAAAGAGATCGTTTCTTTTATAAAAACCCGTTATTTCAAGAAATACCACAAACATGAATACGTCTAGATAACAGTATGTCAGACCACAATGGCATCACTACAATTAATGTTCTTTACAAAATTTGCAATGGATTCTCAAGGTCGGAGGATAAATGTTAAAAAAAAATAATAATCATTTATAAAACAAAATCTAAAATCCTTAATAGATTTTTATTAAATTTGATTTCTATTAAAAAATCTGCAATAAATACTGAAGAACTAATTGTGTTTTCCGGTATCCAGACATCAAGACTGAACAAATGTCTAGGCTGACCTTAGTCTAACGTAAATGGCTACCATTAGGTCTTTTCGCATCATAGTGGGCCACCTCTAAATATATCCTATACCTAATAACTGATTACTTCTGTTCATTGTTCTATACGAAACACAGGAAAAATATAACTTCTAAAACATATATGTCATAATTCATGTTTTATAATACTCATATGTTTCCAGGAATATAGTCAGGACTTCTCTGAGCCCAAGTACGTGGATTGATAACCTTCAGAATCTCCCCAAAATACATATAGGGTGAGAAGATTTAGATTCCATCGTCATATTTGGTATGCCTTGGCTTGTAATTACATTCTGCATCACTTATTGGACATATCATTCCGATATGAGATGCTCCATACAGAGCTATGGCATATTCCACAAAATAAATCATATGACTGTTGACTTGCTACATGCACTTCATTCAAAAAGAGACAGTAAAAACCCGGAGTCTAGATGTTCCACATCTAGAGTTTTACTTATAGTAACTGGTTTTAGGGTACATAGTAATATTATTGGTTCGAGAGTCATTTTGAACTTGATAGACTCTCTTTAAATCTGGCTATAGACTTGAGCTAGCGGTTGTCGAAGGGAGTTGGATGAATGTCACTTCCAAAGTAATTTGGCACTGACTTATTTCCCCGAGACGTTGAAATCCAACTGTTCTCCTTTAACATTTACCATCATGGGAGAGTCAGGACGACCCAATATGTAACAGCCCTTCAAAATCCAGTATGTACGAGTATATGGACTCAATGTCTTTCATTGCCATGTCAATACAATTTGTTGCACTTTGTGATGCCATCATACAAGCTGAAGTAAGAGATCACTGACTTCTGCTACATCTCTACTTTTTTTTGCCTGTCTTACTCTTTCTCCATTCCAATTTGTGCAAATTTATAAAGGGAAGTCCTAAATCCGCCAGGGCTACTAAATTCTAGAATATCTATTTTTATTTATTGCCTCGACCCAACACTTTTCGTATCACAATAACTCCATGAATTCTACATAGGGTTGAGCAATCGTGTTCGGAAAAAATTGGATTCTGATCGGCGATCGAGAAAAATTCACGAACACGATCTTTTTAGGTGGGATCGAGATCGGTGATCATTTCTCACAATGCTTTGTTAGCTAGTCTCCCATTCATTCTAATGGGAGACTAGCTAACTTCTCTAGTAGCTACTTACCTGAAGAGATGGCTGGTCCGGTGCCCGGTCTTCTCATTCTTCTTCGCCTCGCTGTCCCCTGCCTCTCAGGTTAGGAGAGTGTGGGCGGGTTAGGAAAGTGTGGGTGGGTACTGGGAGGGGAGATGTCAAGGCTCCCTGCTCTGTTCCCGCCCACATTCTCCTAAGCTACAAGCCCCGCCTTCCTAGCTCTTTAAACACTAACCTGGGAGGCGGGGGCAGCGAGGCAAAGAACACTGAGCACCGGACCAGCCATCTCTTCAGGTAAGTGGACACCAGGGGAGACTAAGTAGACAGAGGATTAAAAAAAAATCCTCTGGCTACTTAGTGATTAAAAAAAATTCACTGCACAGCGTGGATTCTAACAATTAAAGCATTCACGTGTTAGATTCCATGCTGTATAGTGAATAGGATTTCTTTTAAAATTCGATCTGCGATTAGCAAAAAAATCCCATTGACTTGCATTGGGATCGGAATTGGGATCGAGATCGGGTTCGAATGAAAAATGATCGGAAATCGGATTTCAAAATTGATCCTGAAAAGTCAAGATCGGCTCAACCCTAATTCTACACTTTACTTTCTTTAAGGTCAGAGGAGTTAGGCTATATTCACATGAGTTTGTCTGTTTCTGGCCAGGAAAAGCGATCTGTTTTCAATGGGCATTTTTAATCCTCTTTGTGTCCCTTAGGCACCAAAGCCTGGTTGAATTGACTACTAGCTTTGTCCATCCATGATCAGGATTAGAAATAGTAATAATGTGGGAGAATTTTACAGTCAATTATTTGGGCAAAAAGAATCGATGAGATCAATGCTTCACCCACCCCAGTCCCCCCCCCCATTACTCCATGTATTCCACCTGCGTCCCGATGGTATAGTTTTCTAAATGACTAGTTCTCCTATTTACCACACTGTGTGTTTACCTGTTTGCAATGCATGACCGCTCTATGAAATATGGCTGAGGGTGGGGAGCTGATGGAGATTTGTGTATCACACATATCATTTTTTAATAGACACTAGGAACACTAGGACATGGCTGATTTACAAGACCTTGTTTGATCAATGTGTCATCGTCATATTGCCGGCTGTATATCTTTTATTGCCTCGATTCTCAACTTTGAAAATGAATGTAACTCTTTCATGGCTCCTGAGAGAGATATCCTTGATGAAACAGGCCGAGATGTCCAACGTTGCTCTCCACTGAACAAATCCCTCCAGACACTGTGATGGCCGCCATGTTGGGACGATCACTAATAGTTAAAAACTATCAATTTTTTAGCGCTGTGCCCGAAACGTAACAAAGCATCCATTGGCTGAGCTGTAGCTAACCTCTTCAGGACTCCATGCTGTGTTAGGACACTAGGACATTTTCTTTGTAGGCTTCTAGGGATCAGATCAAGTGAGGAGATCAAGTTCTTTGGAGGGTACTGGTTCTCATTGAAAAGAACTATTGGGTATATGAAGACTTACTGGCATGTGCTCTCCTCCAAAAAGAAGAAAGTTATCTCGGTTGTTTTGGGTTCTTGCTTTTCATTAATACAGAGAACTGGTTGGTTGGATGTGATGTCTTTGATACAGCCTTGAAGAGGTTGGTGGGGTGGGTTAGATGTCTATGTCTCATCTAGCCATCCAGTCTCCAAGAAGAAGAACTTGTGCGGCTAATGGTTTTCATGTTTAAAATCAGATGTAACCAGCTACTTGTAACATGTATAGGTCCCATTGACGTGCTGGGAAGAGTAAACTCTTTCCACCAGAAAAAAAAAAAAATGTATAGATGTGAAGACTTGGGCAAGACAAAAAGTTTCCAGGTACATGAAGTAACCATGTATGTTGTCCCAGTATACTGGGACACAGTGTTTTCTTAACAGGATCATGAAAATCTGGCCAAAGGTCCCCCAGAAGACATGTGCAAGTCAAAAAGCTCTCTGCAAAGAGGGTAAAAGTACAGCATGTGGGCATTGTAACAAAGACTAAGGTCCCGTTCACTCGGGGCATGAGGGGGTGGATTTTGGCGCGGAATCCATGTTATAAGCCGCCCCCTCACAATGGTGGTCTATGTAGACCGCTAGTGTTCTTCCTTCTGCTAGCGGCAAAAAGAAACGAGCTGCCCTTTCTTCCGCCTTGCGACAGCACCCTCCGGACTAGGCCCATTCATTTGGGCCTATTCTGGAGCGGAAAGCCACAACGGGATGCTGTGCACTGCATTGGCATCCTGTCACGGAAGCCGCAACGGAATATGCACAAGCATAGTTGCGTGTCAACTAGCCCTTATAGAGCAGAGTTTCCTAACTCCTTAGGATTCCTTGAAGTCTGGACACATTTCGCTAAAGACAATCCTTGGTATAACAGCCAACTAGAGATAAGTGAGTAGTCAAATATTCGAAATTCGATATTCGTTTCGAGTAGCCCCACAATATTCGACTACTCGAATCGAATATCAGATCCTATTATACTCTATGGGGGAAAAATGCTCGTTTCAGGGGTAGGCAACTTTCGATCAAATTGAGCTTACGAAGTCCACGAGTGAGGGTCGGGCTGGATCCTCCGAGAAAATGGCAGCTTACAGTCAAAGCGGCCATTTTCTTGTAGCGCGGGCATGCACAGTCGGCTCTGCCCAGGCCCGATGCCTGGCAGAGTGAATTCAGAGCCAGAAGATGCCACAGGGACACTGCGCGGAGAAGACTTCTAAAGGTAGGAGAGGAACTGAATGTATAGCATTCGGCCAATCAATGCTGGTTCTGCATCGAATTTTTCCATTTGAACAGCGAGTGGTACTCCATCAAGTAAGAGTATTTCGAATACTGTAGTATTCGATCGAATACCTACTCGATCGAATATTACTCGCTCATCTCTACAGCCAACAAATCTGTACCAGATTCATAAAATATTTCTACTTCTACACCAAGCTACTGTGGAATACAAAATAAATGGAAAAATAGGGTTTTCCAAAAAATGTCATTGGTTCTCTACAGGAATTCATGGTACGTAGGTGTAGGAGTCTCTGGCATAGGTTCCTACTGTACTCGCAAGTGTCCTATTTTCTTAACGCAAGATAACAGATTTCCTCGAGAATTGACATTTTTCCAAGCACTAATTGTGGTTAAGAATTTTTACCACATTAGGAAATATACATATTTTATTTGTCTTCGATTTTCATTGTTTATCTCACACCCCGTGAATACCAATTAGCTTCTCAGCAGCAAATTAACACAACGATAATTATTCCTTATAGTGTTGCCGCGACAAGAGAAATACATTTTCTGTGAAAAAGTTCTCATTTGCATAACAGTTCAAAAAAAATTAAAAAAAAATCCCAAAAAATAAATAGTTTTTTAGTATTCCCCTGTATTACTTGACACAGCGACATTGTAATGTCTTTCCTAAGGCAAATTCATGGTTGGGGCAAGATTACGGCGCAGGCTCACGGTATGAAGGTAAAAAAAGTTTCGAGATCGGAGGAACCGAGGTCACTTTAAAAAACGTTGAGATTATACTGGGAAATTTTATTCCTACACACATCAGACCTCCTGCCAGTAAATGATTGAAGGCCACAGCAGGCAGTCTCTTGAACATTAATATCAAAGAAAAATGCATCAGACTTGGTTGCATAGCAAATATAAAAAAAAAAAAACAGCATCGGAACTTTCCGAAGACGAAGTAGTTGCCAAATTTACAAATCGCGATTTTTTTTTTTAAGTCTAATTGTATCATAGGATGTGTAAGATATTCTATCGAGGAAGAACCTGGAGACATATTTTCAGAAATTAAATGACCCCCATAGTCTTGTTTCTAATCAGGTAGATCAGAGATTGGCTTCTTTCGGCTTCGATTTTCACTCTTTGGAGAATTTCGATGGTCCAACCTTGATGGGGATCAAAGTCATGGCCTAACTTTTTTCAGACTAGTTGTTTACTAACCAACTTGTTCTAGGCAGCTACAACTTATGCATTTGCATTGGACCCTGTCCCCGACAATTCATATTTTCGAAGTCAGACACAAGAACCAATTTTGTAGGAAGTCTGTATGTTATATAATTGGGCAAATGGAAAGTTGAAGATCTGCCCATTTGATGAAGAGGTTTTCTTGGTCAGATTTGGAGATCAAGAGTGCAAGGATTCAATGTTGGCCTCTAAGCCACCATAAGGGTCCATTGAACACAGAGTTTTTTGACAAGGATTTTGGTGCTGAATCAGTGTCAGAATCCACATGGAAAAAATGCCTCCCCATAGAGTTCTAGCTTTTGTTTTCCTTCCTTCCTGCCTGCAAAACCAACGCAGTCGTGGGGCCACACGGTGGCTCAGTGGTTAGCACTGCAGCCTTGCAGCGCTGGAGTCCTGGTGTTCAAATCCCGCTAAGGGCAGAAAACTATCTGCAAGGAGTTTGTATGTTCTTGCCGTGTTTGCATGGATTTCCATCCCATATTCCAAAAAAAGACATACTGATAGGGAAAAATGTACATTGTGATCTCTATGTGGGACTCACAATGTACATTAAAAAAAAAAAAAACAACGCAGTCAATGCAAGGTGGAAAATCCACGTGGAGTTGGCAAAAACCACTAACAGTTTTTTCAAGGTCCATATACTGTGCTGGAGGAAAAAAACATTTCCTAATTCCAGAAGCAGATTTTTTCCTCTGTGAGTGGACCCTTATGAGTAATTCCACACTAAATTCCTCACCTTTTCCGTGTGAATGGACCCTTAGGGTATGGCCACATGGAGGAAATTGGCACTGAATTTGAGGCGGATTCCGATTCGAAATCAGCTCCAAATTCCACTGAAACCAGCCTCCATTCATTTCAATGGAAGTCAGATACTGATTTTTTTCCTCTAGTGGGTTATTCCTCTAGCAGATTTTTTCAGCTTGCGGAAAAATAATCGTGAAGCTCAATCTTCAGGCTAACTACTCCCATTGAAGTGAATGGGAGACAGAAAATACCGCCTGGCAGGGGAAGAATTTGATGCAGTATTTGGGCAAGGTGGAAAAATCAGCTTCACATTCCTGAAGCTGAATTTTTGAACTAGGAAAAATTCCTGAAGTTTAAATTTCAGTTCAGAAAATTTCCTCCATGTGAACTGCCCCTAATGCTGATGGACTCTACCAGTAGAAGCAGTAGAAGTGGTTGTGGGCAAAAAAATATTAGGGGTTCTGCAGCATGTAAGAAGCTGCTTCTATTCATGAGCCAGGAGTATAACGAAGAACACTTATTTTTGACAATTTTTTAAAAAAATTTGTATATACTTACCATGAAAATGTTGCTTCAGTCTCGTGAGACCACTCACCTCCGGTCCTTGTCCGGCTTTAGTCTCATCACATTCTGTCCCTAGTGATCTAAGGTCAAATAGCCACATTGTCCATTGATTCCATGGTTCTATATATAACTATGGATGTCTCAGATGTAATGGAAAATCTGCAACAAGGAACCCTTCTTGGATCTCTGAGAACGAGGGTGGATGGTTCCTCTGCACCCGTAGTTACACCTGTAGTGTCAATATGGTCTACTCCATGGATTCAAGGAAATGAGACTGCACCCAAAGTTCATTGGTGTGTACAATTTTTTTTAATTTTTTTTTTATTACTGAACAAGTATCCATAGAACTTATCCAGATTGAGGAACTCCGGTGCATTATCTGGTTGTGAACATTTCCCACCATTATAGTCATGCATTATCCCAGAATTTTTTAAATATCCTTTAAAAAAAATTTAAGATGATGTTTTTGAAGTTTCTTCTCAATTGCAATAGTATATGTCCTCTTCCATGCCCTCTGACCATGGTGTTTGCTTTTCATTTGGCGGCAGCTGTGACTCATCTATCCACAATGTATAGAGAGGCTCTGAAATATGTTTTCGTCATTTTCCACTGTCAGAATGATATATCCTGTCACCGAGTGTCTACGATGACTTTCTGCTCGTTTGCAGTGAAGGCACGTCAGAAAAACATGATATAAGACTTGGTAAACAGAAGAGCGGTATGAGGAGATGTTTTCAGGCATTATAGTGAGAAATGTATGTATATAGACAAATAAAACAGTTCAATAAAATCGACTTCCTACTTATTCCGATTTTAAGACCATAGCTGACAGGTCAAGAAGGAACTTGTTTTTCCTTCACGATGTTAAAGAGAGTTTAACTGGTTCAAAATGTCTCCCAAACCAATTCAAGTGCCATGTAGGAGCAGAAAAATACCCTTGTGACCACAAACCAGTTACGTAAAGTAGCCATAGACTTCTCTTTATGGATAAACTACTCAGCCTGCAAGTTCATTGGTGGGAGTCCTGATTTGCCAGACTTACCAACAGATGGCAGCTCTCCTCTGGACTGTCTGTAGGCAAATCTGACAGATCATTCCAGCCCTTATATTACATGTTCTACTGGTCCTTAACAAGCTTGTTTTTTAGGAATGTTCCACTATTATATCTCTTCAGATCCCAGAGCATAATAAGCAGAGGCTTAGAGGAAATGCGGTAAAACTAAAAATTCTGATACACAATTTCCTTCACCTCTCCTTTGCTCCTATGTGGCGATTGCATTTCTGGCTTCTTCAGTCCTCTTTGATCCTCTACTGGCTGCTTCTGTGATGTGATGTAGGTTCCATGGTGCACACTGACGTCTTGACACTTTGATGCAAGCTTTGAAGACCCCAGATTATAATAAAAACACTTATAGTTTGTACCGACCTTGATTGATCCAAAATAAAACCGGTAGTTGACCCTTCTGAATATTTATGAAACAAATCTCGGAAGGTTTGTAGTGTTCTCCGTTCACTCAATGACCTAACACTTACATCCTCTATTATCAGAACCTCCCACGCTCGTATACTAGACTTCTCCCGAGCTGCACCACTTCTCTGGAATGCTCTACCCCGGACAATCAGATTAACTCCCAATTTCTACAGTTTCAAACGCAAACTAAAGACACATCTTATCAGACAGGCCTATCACAATTTCTAACGTAAACCCTTCCGTACTATAATTAGAATCCCCAAAATGTAACCCTCCTCTGTCCCCGCTCCCACATTACCCCACATGATATGATGCCATCTCAGGATAACTTTATCTGTCCAAGCTCCATCCACATGTTACAGGACACCACTAGTGACGGCTCATAAAGTTTTATGTTTGTGTAATGACAGTCACCTCTATTACCACATTGTCTGACCTCTGTATAAGCAATGCCGCCCCTGCTACCTCTTGTGTCACCCCCTCTACCTCATAGATTGTAAGCTCTTGTGAGCAGGGCCCTCAGTCCCATTGTGTGAAATGACTTCCTTTGTAATGTATCTTTCTTTCAGTATTTGAACCTTACAAATTGTACAGCGCTGCGGAATATGTTGGCGCTATATAAATACAATTTATTATTATTATTATTATTATTATTATTATTATTATTATTATTATTATTATTATTAGGGTTGAGCCGATCTTGAGATTTCAGGATCGTTTTTAAAATCCGATTTCCAATAATTTTCCATCCGATCCCGATTGTGAAATTTGCTCAATCGCCGATCGGGATCCGATCTTTCCCAATCCCATCGCTCAACCCTAGAGGTTTGCCCATATTTACTTACTCCTTTCTCATGATATAATTCTACCTTCAAATCTAGACCCTCTTCCCCTATCCTTTGAACCCAGAGCTCTACAAGTTAGGACACCACAGACAACTGGATTTAGTAAATTCAGAATAAAATTTAGGAATCCCTTAGAGAATATCTATTGTTTAAAAAAAAAAAAAAAAACCCTCCTGAGATGATTTTGAGAGTGCCATCAGGCATTGGGTTATGAACAGGTTTGACATAGGTTAGCCCGAGGAACATGGTCTAACAGATTATCCATTTTTTCACCTTAACCCTGGCAAAGAGGAATGAACTTTCCCCAAGGAATGCCCTAGGTCTTTTTCCTAGAATAGTCCCAATTAGCAATAGCTCTTGAATTGATAGGCTAGAGATTTATGGCACAGTGCCAAAGCAAGAGACAGTAGCAAAGTCATGGGTAGTGAGGTATGGGGTTACAGCAGGTAGTGAGTAGAATGGTCAGTAGCAAAAAAGAAACACATAGGGTTAAAACATTCAGTATTGGTAGTCAACGGACCTTATTTCTCAGGCACGACGACCATCATTGATTAGCAAGTCAAAAAATCTGTCTAAGGCTGGGTTCCAATGGATTTTTTTGGACTGGACTTTGATTCAGAATTCGGCTCAAAAAACTGCCTTCCATTGACTTCAATGGGTTCCTTTTTTCCATGAGCGGTTTGTTCCCGCTCACGGAAAAAAAGAAGTGAATTTGCCCTTTCTTGCCGTGGGTTCCAAGCTGCCCTTTTTTGACACTCCCTCCCAACTAGGCCCATTCATTTGGGCCTAATCCGGAGCGGAATGCTGCGACAGTTGCGGCTAGGGAGGCGATTTTTGCTCTGGATTTTGAGGCGAATTCCGTGTCAAAATCCGGTCAAAAAAAAAAACCCGTGTGTACCCAGCCTAAGGTGAACTAAACTCTATAATGCCCAGTGGTTAGAGGAGCCTCATATGGTACACTTCTTTCAGTGATTGAGGTAAGTTCTTCCCGATACATAAGTAATTCCGTAAAAGACACAGTTGACCTAAATATAAGAATTCCAATTAGGACAAAAATATACATATTTTGTCAAAAAAAATAAAAAATAAAATAATAATTATGGAAAAACTGCTTAATTTGAGAGCAAGACAATCTACACATAATGGAACATAATAATTTTTGATCTTTTTGAATAAAGTGTTACTTAAAGGGGTTGTCCAGGCTAAAATTTATTTTTTTAATTAGGCCGGGGAAGGTGGAAAAAAAATACTCACCTGCCTCCGGTGTCCTCCCACTGTGATCCAGTCCGGCTGCTCAGCTCTCTTCCTTCACAGAAGTCCTCAATGGCTGTGAGGTCCTGGGACTCTTCCACTCTTCCAGCCGATGATTGGCCTTAGCGGTCACATGCTGGGGCCAATCAGCTGCCTCAGTGGCCTAAGGAAAGGGCCCAGGGACATCAGTGGTCACCTTTGGCGGGGACTTCATCCAGAAGAAAACAACGGAGCTGCAGCACCAGAATGTGATGGGTGGCCCCGGAGCATTAGGGATAGAGATGAGCGAACACCGTTCCGATCAGCCGTTCCGAGCAGCACGCTCCCATAGAAATAAATGGAAGCACCTGGCACGTACACTTTGCCGGCGACCGGTCGCCGTGCCAGCTGCTTCCATTCATTTCTATGGGAGCGTGCTGTTCGGAACGGCTGATCCGAACAGTGTTCGCTCATCTCTAATTAGGAACAGTTGAGTATTTTTTTTACCTCCTTAAAATTTTAGCCTAGACAACCCCTTTAAGATTGAGTTCAGAGGGAGTTTTTTGGTCCGGAATTTAAGACGGAGGCCTCAGATTCCGGACCAAAAAAATGATAGCTGCGACTGGATGTCCATCCAGTCGAGGCACTCCACTTCAGATTAGGCTCAAATGAATGGACCTAGTCGGGTGGCAGTGTCTTCAGGCGGACGTCTGAGGCCGAACTGCGGCATCAGCCTGAAGAATGACCATGTCACTTCACCTCTCGCGGAAAAAAGAACTGACCGTCTCCCATTGATTTCAATGAGTGCCGTTTTTGGTCAGGATTTTGAGGAGGATTCCCCCTCAAAATCCTGAAAAAAAAACTCTGTGTGAACTCAGCGTAAGGGTATTATTTGAAACAGAACACTTTTAGGTAATTGGTCATTGGTAGAGATGAGCGAACAGTAAAATGTTCGAGGTTCAATATTTGTTTCGAGTAACCCCTCAATATTCGACTACTCGAATTGAATATCAAACCCTATTATAGTCTATGGGGGAAATGCTCGTTTCAGGGGTAGGCAACATTCCATCAAATTATACTTACCAAGTCCACGAGTGAGGGTCGGGCTGGATCCTCCGAGAAGTCTTCTCCTTGCAGTGTCCTCGCGGCGTCTTCCGGCTCTTCATTCACTCTGCCAGGCATCGGGCCTGGGCAGAGCTGACTGCGCATGCCCGCACTACAAGCAGACATGCGCAGTCGGCTCTGCCCAGGCCTGATGCCTGGCAGAGTGAATTCAGAGCCAAAAGACGCCGTGGGGAAGCTGCACGGAGAAGACTTCTAAAGGTAGGAGAAGAACCAGTGTTGATTGGCCGACTGTATAGCATTTGGCCAATCAATGCTGGATCTGCATCGAACTTTTACATTCAAATAGCGAGTGGTACTCGATCGAGTACGAGTATTTCGAATACCATAGTATTCAATCGAATACCTACTCAATCGAGTACTACTCGCTCATCTCTAGTCATTGGTAGTAGGCTCAACATTCGAGAGAATCACCCAAACCATTTGGATAAACCCTAAAAATAAAACCTTAAATATTCTATAAAACAACCCAACGGCTAAGTTTTTTAAAACTACCCATTTATTAGAGGCAACTCAAGAAAAGAAAATACTATTCATTGAATTTAACAACTGTCTCAGATACAGAAAATCATACAAATTGACTTTTATCCCTGCAGGGAAAATCCATAAACCATTACGAGAAACAAAACAAGTTTTTCTGTCCCTTTTTTTTTTTTCTCTTCGTCTTTGTCATTTTCTTGCTGATAAAAAAAAGGGAACGTGTTGGAAAGGTCACTCACCTATTCTGCACAAAACAGAGGAGGCTTTCCCCTAAAAACATGTCTGCCCTTTAAGTACTCCTTTAATTTCAAATTCTTAACCATGGCAACCTTTAGTTCCCCTATTACTTGCATGTACTTTATTACCAAAGCCGAGCTTAATTTCACTTCCATCAGCTGGAGATTCTATTCTGTTGTTACGGCTCCGATGGGTGCAATGAAATTTTATTATGTTACAATATAACAATGAGGAAAGAAGAAAAAAAGTATCTCAAAATCGATAAGATTTTCAAGCCGTTGTGGCCTTTGATGTTCCCGAATTTTTCCGAACACGAGGTTGTGATGTTTGTGCCGTTTTCCAAATGTAAAGAAAAAGCGACAAATATATACAAACAAATAATAAGAGAAAAGTAGGATCTCCGGAGGACGGAGGCAAACACGATGTTAGGGGAACAGAGAAACTTTTTGTAGCTGTACCAATAATAGACGAAAGTGAAAACATGGTGTATTGCTCTCATTCCGATTTCTTTCCATTGCGTTTCTATGTTAAAAGCAAATACATTAGGGATGCAATGCTATACAAACTAAGCTAGGAAATGAAAAAAAAAAAGTAAAAAAGTTAAACATAAAAATATTTTTTTGGTTTTGCCTTTCAACTAAATTGGATACAATCCAATATTACCTGGGGTGAATAGCTATGCATTCTGTATTCTGGATGACTACTGTAATAGAGATTAGAGATGAGCGAACAGTAAAATGTTCGAGGTTCGATATTCGTTTCGAGTAGCCCCTCAATATTCGACTACTTGAATCGAATATCGAACCCTATTATAGTCTATGGGGGGAAAATGCTCGTTTCAGGGGTAGGCAACGTTCGATCAAATTATACTTACCAAGTCCACGAGTGAGGGTCGGGCTGGATCCTCCGAGAAGTCTTCTCCGTGCAGCGTCCCCGCGGCGTCTTCCGGCTCTGAATTCACTCTGCCAGGCATCGGGCACTACAAGCGGGCATGCGCAGTCGGCTCTGCCGAGGCCTGATGCCTGGCAGAGTGAATTCAGAGCCGGAAGACGCCGCAGGGAAGCTGCACGGAGAAGACTTCTAAAGGTAGGAGAAGAACCAGCGTTGATTGGCCGACTGTATAGCATTCGGCCAATCAATGCTGGTTCTGCATTGAACTTTTACATTTGAATAGCGAGTGGTACTCGATCGAGTACAAGTATTTTGAATACCGTAGTATTCGATCGAGTACTACTCACTCATCTCTAATAGAGATCTCTTATATTGGAGCAAACTTCCGAAAGTGCCCCAAAGGGGTCAAACGCCCCACTGGTAGTGTTGGGAACAAAGGCTTGTATCCCGAGCCATGGCAACATTTTGGTGACATTCTTCCCCCTCTCGATGATTGTTGCTATTGATGTGATGGCAAATGTAGGAGGCATTTTTCTTGCTGTACCATAAACACAAGGGTATCAAGGGTGTATTTATCCTTAGCCAGTCTCAAATTAAGTTTTATTGATTACCTATCCTTGGGATAACTCATTGATATCTGATTAGTAGGGGATCGGCTGTTTGGGAGAGAGCTTTGGCCTCATCACTGAATATCGTATGTTGCAAAGTTACTCGAATGGACTGAACTGCTAACAAACCAAGGGATAAATGTGACATCACAGAGGCCACACGCCTTGCAGCGCTGGAGTCCTGGTGTTCAAATCCTGCCAAGGGCATAAAACCATCTGCAAGGAGTTTGTATGTTCTCCCCGTGTTTGCATGGATCTCCATCCCATACTCCAAAAGGACATACTGATAGGGGAAAAATGTACATTGTGGGCTCTATGTGGGGTAAGTGACATCGCAGAGGCAGAATTTACCTGAACAGCTGATACATGGGGGCCCAAGGTTTCCAACCCCTACCAATGACATATTGAGGACCTATCCTAAGAGTGGAGAGCAACAACATGGACCTAAGTCCACAACAGGGATCCGTGCTTGCTGGTAGGTAGAAGAGCCTTTCAGAGACCACAGGCTCAGAGAGAGTAGGCTGTTTGTAATGTATGCAAGATACACGTTTCCCCTAATTCATAAGAGACCAAGGCCTTAAGAGAGTTCTGCACTTGAGAAAGGGCTTTTAAATAGCCCGAAACACGTCGTACTTCTCTGTTTTTATTCATTCCAATAAAAGGTTTTTATACATTTAGATTGTCAACCCGGCTCTTCTTCTACCTACCAGCGAGCACAGATTCCCTGTTGTGGACTTAGGTCCATGTTGTTGATCTCCATTGTCTTCTCTGACATCCGGTATAAACAGGTCGAACCGCTGCCACCCTCACCTTGGTATCTACATGCATTATAGGGTGTTGTGACTGGCATAACCCCACAAGGTGAGAGGCCATCTGGTACTATAACTGTATTTAAGATATCTCAATATCAGCAAGTTTAATACTAGATTTAGTGAGCTCGGTGTATCTCCCTCTTTTTCCTCTATCCTAAAAGTGAGGCATCAATGTGTAAATCCTGGAAAACCCCTTTAAGGACTCCAAATTCCAATAGTATATATTCACCACAATGTGGTGATATGATAGTCAAACTTTGTACAGAGTGTAGAACACATCACAACCACTAGAGGGCCACATATAGACTGATACATAATAAACAACTCCAGACAGAGTATCGCAAAATCAAATTTTTCACAAAACTGGTCATCACGCACCACATATCTTGAGATGCGTTGAAACAAAAGGAAAGGACTGTATGGGATCAACTTGCCTCTACCTATTTACAGTATGACATCCTACTTTGGCCCTGAGCACTGTAGATATATAGGTTTGCATCAAGCTAAATCACAGTTAACAATTGGCTCGTGCAACAAAACTCGCAGACACTAACGCTTTCTAAAATTCTTTGAAAAATAGCTACTGCAATCGGGGCTAAATGTATTAAAATCTGTGAACCTGTTGATGGCTAATGTTTTTTTTCACACTGAACATATTTAGAATGTTCAGGAACCAGATGGTGCCGTGCAATAAAAAAAAATAAAAAAAATACACTACCATCTAGATACTAGGCACGTGCTACACTCTGAAAAGTATTCTGGAGACAAAACCCCTTGTGGAAAAAATCCTTAGCACTAAGTGTTAATAAAATACACAAAATACACCCTAAAATATACTACATAATACTAGATTACTAGGTTTTTTTTACTATATATTTATATTGTACTGTATGGAAAAAATTGTTCCTAAAATCTAATTATGCATCGAGATATAATTTATGCATAAATAGGAGAAAAAAGTTTAAAAAAAATATATAAATAGTTCTACTATTATATTATTATTATTATTATTATTATTATTATTATTTTTATTATTACTATTATTATTATATTATATTTTAGATTATTTTATTTATTTATTTATTTATTTATTTATTTTTTAAATCAGGAAACAATGACCCTTTTCCATATTTAGGACTTTTTTTTCTCCTTCTCGTCCTCACGGCTTTTAAAGATTTTTTTTTTTTTACCTCTCCCGGGGATAAAGCTGGTTGACCTCAGCGTTCCTCCATAGTGTAACCTATGGGGATGCCATTCTGTTCCTCCCCCATGGGATCTGTTTGCTTCTCCTTCACTGCATACATTAAAAAGGCTGAGCTTAAAAATAGCTTGTGGCTTCTTTTTTTTTCTAATAGCGCTCAAATTGAACAGTTCACCTATTCCAAATAGCGTATAACCATTATTGATCAGCCGGGCCTCATACTGCGCTGTAACAACTTCAGCCTTCTTTATGATTCCTGGAAACTACATGGAGGTTTTCCCGGGTCTCGATGATAAATATTGGTTCATATTTGCAGTAAGCAAAACTGAAGACGAGGCCGAAAAAATTATTTTCCGGAATTCAGCTAAATAAACCAGTAAATCGGCTACCAATGGCCTTAGGGGGCTCTGTGGGCCCCTGATCCTTTTTTTTTAAATAGGGCATTACTTGCTAGAATAAACACAGCAGGTAATGGGTCCTATTTACTCACCAATCCCCATTCCTGCTCAGGGCCACTTCTGCTTCCCCTTCAGCCTCCAGGGGGCCCTGTGAGTCTCTTATCCCATAATATAGGACGCACAGGGCCCCTTGAGGGCAGAAGGGGAATCTGCTTGATCTGGTCATCTGACAAAGTGATATTAAGCTCTATTTCCCAGGTGGGGGTGTTGAATTTGGAGAGGACATAAGAAGTCTGTGAGAGGAGTTTGTTTTTAGATAGGAGAGTTAACTCAAACCGGGTCATCCTGAGGTCGAATTTCTGGACAAATTAGTAAGGAATTCTGAGAATTGGTGCATTAGTGTGAATTTTGGTAGTACTGACCAATCATGTCATGTGATTGGGGTCTTCACTTTTTCCCAATGACAAATGTATAGTGGAAAAAGAATGGGCATGTTCGATTTCAACTTGCCTGATCCTTTTGTTCTCAGGGTAGGTAAACAGCCTCGGCTTTCTGACAGTGACTCCCCATTCCTTGGGACAAGTATCTATCAGTCAAGCGCACGTTCTTCACTGCATCTACGTACAGCATATGGACAGTTTGAGGTGTCGGCTGTATTTGGCCCAAAGATAAGATAAGATAATCCTTTAATAGTCCCACAGTGGGGAAATTTGGGGGCTCCGAAGCTCCAGAGATCCCCTCTGAGTAAAGGAAGTAGATAACTTATCTAGTCCTCATCTCCTTATATTTTGTTGTCTATGCTGTTATTGGAAACCAACTTCACAGCAGAAAGTCATTAATTAGACGGAAATTAATGAGCGAGAGACAACCAAGCAGATGTCTTTATTAAATCTGTCTTAGATGCCTAATAAGTTATCCAGCAGGACAAAACGGAATAAAACCAACCAAAGTGGAAAACCGGGGCCTGGAGTTATGGAAATCCACATAGCCATGAGTCTATGGTAGCTGAACTGGTGGGTGATACAGCCTTATAGCACTGGTACGGTATAGTTTGGGTTATATGGATATATATTTGTTATAGCTACATATAGAACGTTATATATGGATATTTTAGATACATAGATGGAGGGTCTTAAAGGGTTCCCATTGGAATCCCATTTTCCTCTATGTGGGTGACATCTAACACTTTGTTCTCTATCAGGTGACCAGTTATAGTATGTTACCGTTTTAGGAGGTGGCAAATTGGGCAATTGTACAAGGTGCTGTTTTACCATAGGGAGCACTGAACCTCCTGGAAGAACCTGCGTCTGTAAAGGAAAAACATCCTGTCCCAGAAGGCATTAAACAAACACAACAAATTAAAATTGACCCTATAATAATATCAGTATTACCAGCAGCATATGGCGGTATTATCTGGATACAGCAAAACATTTAGGTAGTATACGGTGGTACCATTTGGGCTGCGTATACGGTATTATTTTGGTTCTATAGGGTGGTATCAAGTATGCAGTTTAATTAGGTTCTAGTATTTAGTTTATAATATTTAGGCATTGTTTGGTGGTATTATTAAGGTAGAATATGGTGATATTAAGTTGGCTACTTATATGGCCTTATTATTTTGGCACTATATGGTGGTATTAAGTACCCAGTTTGTTTAGTTTATATTATTTAGACATTATTTGGCAGTATTATCTGGATAGTGCTAATTATTTGGGTATGGCAGTACTATATAGGTTGCATACAGTACACGGCATTATTATTTTGGAACTATATGGTGGTAGTAAGTACACAGTTTATTTAGCATACATCATTATGTTTATATTATTTAGGCATTGCTTGGCGGTATTATTAAGGTAGTCTATGGTGATATTATGTGGGGTGCATATATGGCACTATATACGGTATTATGTATTCAGTGTGTCTGGTTTGGATTATTTAATTGTTGTTTTGGGATATTATCTGAAAACTGCAAATGATCTGCGTAGTATATGGTGGTATTATATGGAATACATACACGTTTTATTATTTGGGCATTACATGGTGGTTTTAAGTACTCAGTTTGGCGGCATTGTTTGAGGTATTGTTTGGCGGCATTGTCTGGATACTACTAATCATTTAGGTAGTATATGGTGGCACTATGTGGGCTGTGTATGTGACATTATTATTATAGTACTATATCATGGTATTAAGTATGCAGCTTATTTAATTTTTATTATATAGCTTATATTATTTAGCATTGTTTGGCAGCATAACAATACTGCAAATTACATAGGTAATATATGGCGATGTTATATTAACTACATTATATATTGGCACTACATGGTGGTATTATAAGTATGCAGATTAGTTTGCATTATTTTGCTTATATTATTTTGGCACGGCTTGGCGGTATTATTTGGACACTTAATAGCAGTTTTATTTGGGAAACTGATGAAGATTTTTATGAGGGAAAAACATGGATGAATAGCGGGCCAGGGCTGCGTTCACTTTGCATCTTGCCTAGGGCTGCATTTTCTATAAAACCAGCAATGCGTCCCGCTCTGGATTTCTAGGGACAGAAGCTTCTTTCTTCAGCAAAGTCTTTTTTATACCCTGCATTTTCGGACGGGAAATTAAGATATTAAAATTGTGCTGTCAGAAAAAAAAAAAAAAAAACACAGCAGGCGGCGGGTCTATAGTGGTCAGAACGGAACGTTTTGTAGCAGATATTTCCCGAGTACATGCAAATAATGGGAAGGAATTATTCTAAATGGGTTTTTAATCATTTCCCTCCAGAAGGTCTGCGACTCGGTACTGAGCTCCGCAATGTGCTGCAGAGTTCTGCTGGAATCTGAGATTAAAACTACAGGAGAGGACTCCCCGCTGATCTGCACTTTCCAACCTGGATATAGCTTCACTGTTGTCTATAGCATTTCAGATTGCCACTTACCTCCCAATCTTCCTCTTCTATGGAATCTGCATGACATATTTATTTCAGGCAACTGCTCTTAAAGAAAAATGAAAGTTCAACTCTCCCATAGAGATGGCTGCATCGGCCGGATGGTGCCCAGTGTTTGGATATAGCCATATGTATTGTCTTAATGCACATGATAAGGGTTTGGTTATTCTGCTATTCCCTAGGAGAGTCAGTGGGACATAGCACATGTAGATCCAAACCACCAGCCATAGACAGTCCCCACCGTAGCCATGGGTACATAAGTAACATATACTAGTATGTGGGCATTAAGGGCATTATAGCGTGGCTACTCAATATTCCACTTGCCTTATAGTCAGGAGTCAACAGTCCTAGTCAATCAGTTTGCCATGCCTTGACCAAAGAGCCAACTGCATCTTTGGTCCAAATCCCATTTGTTGCCTACAACCTACACAATTAATGTTATAATGTATTACCTAAATAATTGTTTCACAAAGTATGGGGTGCAACCCCTGATGGGTCCGGTACAGACCTCTGGTGGGTAGCTAGTCATTCACAAATATGCTCAGTGCTGTGGTCTTGATATGGCCAATGGTAAATGGGGTAGGATGCCTTCTTCAGCAGCCATATTGGGACCTCAGCAATACACAGTGGAATTTACAACACCAACCCTTCTACCAGACATGAGCCTAAGCCCGGAAGCCCCAATGCCTGCACCAACATTGGCTCGTGCCATTCACATGACTTCCTCACTTGCTGAATTCACCCTGGACACCTGATGTATCCAATGGTAAATGGGGCAGGATGCCTTCTTCAGCAGCCATATCGGGACCTCAGCAATACACAGTGGAATTTACAACACTGACCCTTCCACCAGACATGAGCCTAAGCCCGAAAGTCCCAATGCCTGCACCAACATTGGCTCATGCCATTCACATTACTTCCTCACTTGCTCAATTCACCCTGGACAACTGTTATGGCCAATGGTAAATGGGGCAAGATGCCTTCTTCAGCAGCCATATTGGGACCGCAGCAATACACAGTGGAATTTACAACACCAACCCTTCCACCAGACATGAGCCTAAGCCCGGAAGCCCAATGCCTGAACCAACATTGGCTCGTGCCATTCATATGACTTCCTCACTTGCTCAATTCACCCTGGACACCTGATATGGCCAATGGTAAATATGGCAGGTGCCTTCTTCAACAGCCATATCGGGACCTCAGCAATACACAGTGGAATTTACAACACCGACCCTTCCACCAGACATGAGCCTAAGCCCGGAAGCCCCAATGCCTGCACCAACATTCGCTCGTGCCATTCACATGGCTTCCTCACTTGATATGGAATTTACATGGCTTCCTCACTTGCTAAGTTCACCCGGGACCAATAGTCCCCATTGTTATGGCGGTTTATGTTATAAACTGGATGACTATAGCAGTAGTGGCAGCCATAGTATTTACTGTGTAAGCTGCTATAACTGTCCTTGTATAGACAGCGAAGACAGAAGATCCAGGTGGACGGAAGAACATGGACAGAATACAGGGCGACGGCAGAATAGAGGCAGTGTTGCATTGACTTATTTTTATAATGGGGACTTATTACAGTATATGGAGGGGGGATCCCAAACAAAAGTGGTCCCGAAAGTTATATAGAACAATACAACTCTCACGTAATACTGCCATATAGTGCCTACATAATACTGTCATACAGTAAACATACAACAGTGCCGTGATTATAATGCTATCATATATTTTGAGCATGAATGGTGGTGGTAAAAGCCCCCTATATAATGGCTTCTGGGTAATGTTTTAGCAATACTTCTAAAGATGAGTTAATATTATTACATAGCAATGCTAACACTAATACAATGTAGCAATAGTCGATGTGTAACAGTCCGAAAAAGATCCCTTTAATAGATGGAGGAGCCTTCCAGGCCAACGTCTACGGATAAAAACAGGAGAGATGTTTAAGCAGACCTTGGAGTGAGCGCCAGCTCTTAAGTAATACAGACAAGAGGGTGATTGATAACCGCTAGCAGAACATTACTCAAAATGTGCTAATCAGGTTTAACTCGGCCGAGATAGAATACTGTCACAAATTGAATCTATCAGCTAAAATAATGAATCCTTGTCCTTGTGTGCCGGCAAACGGCAAATGAAAACGTGGATATGTGAAGTGGAGAAAACAGGAGAAAAAGAGACAATGCCGGGATGTAATCCTCCCCAGTCTGCTGCCTCCTCGTCGCCAATACATCACGTCTTATCATCCGTTTGGATTTGGATATTAAGGATATTTATTCACATTTATGTATATTAATAGGTATCGTCGTGACTGGCGTGGAATGGGAAGAAGGGGCGCGATCAGACAGAGAGCGCGTAGAAAGGGGATGTATCATCAGACAAAGACAAATAAATTTAATTAGGATTTTATTATTATTATTATTATTATTATTATTATTATTATTATTATTACTATTACTATTACTATTATTATTTAATTATTATTACTATTATTATTATTATTATTATATTATTATTATTTAAATTATAATTATTTTATTGGTGACATTTTTATTTATTTTTAAAATTTCTTATTTTTGTGTGTGTGTGTGTGACTATTCATACACAAAATCTTGCAGTTTTCAAACTGGCCACTAGAGCACCAGAGATCAGCGTTTCCTGTTTTCAACAGTTCACTTGACAGCTATGCTGTGAATAATATTTCACAATTTTTTTCTTTCTTAACATTGTACCTTTTATTTTTTTATTTTTTTCTGAATGTGCTTTACGACAGCTGCAGTAAAGAGGAGTCATTTGAGAAAGAAATGTCATAGATTGTGATGAATGTTCTTTAAGACTCCTCTTGACTCTCCGTACACATGCACACTCAGTTCAGGTATACATGCGTGTGTTGTCAATAGGCAGAGGGGTGCACAGATGTAGCAGAGGGGTGCACAGAGGGGTGCACAGGGGTGCACAGATGTAGCAGAGTCGCCTTTCTGTAGCAGGATAAATTGCCGCAGCATGGTATCTCAGCACAGGTGACAACAAAGCCAATGAAATATCATTAAATAAAAAGACTTTTCATTGACTTCTGTTGTCTTTTGTGATATCCTGCTGCAGAAAGCCAATGCCAGGTGGATTTGGACACTGACATTCAGTGGAATGGCCACCATACTCTAAAGATAGTCAGCTGGTCATGATGAAATATCATTAGTATGGGTGATTCCTCACTATAAACACTTTTTCCCTATTCACAGAATAGTAGATAAGTGTCTGATTGTTGAGGGTCTGACCTTTTGGACCCCCAAAAATCAGGAAAATGGTTGTCTGCAAGTGCTACCAATTGTGCCATGTGAATAGAGCAATAGTGCAGTTACTTTTATGTGACTTGTGGGCCAGGAATCTAAGGCAGTGAGATAGATGAAGCATTGGTTGAGCATGTACAACACCATTCCATTGACATAGGCGATCCAGGGGCACTTGGAGGCCCCTGTTCTTATAATCCGAAGGGATCCAGGCAGTCAGAGCATCAGAGCAGAAATTTATTTGTCAACCTGTGTATAGGGAGATCAATGTCATTAGTGAGACAACTCCTTTAAGAAAGTGATAGAATACATCCCACCTACAGAGCAGGAATTGGGAGGGAAGCTGCAAACAGGATATTATGTGTTAGCATGCCCTTTGTAGGCCTCTATTAGTACAATAGAACTGTCATTAACTTAACTTCCCATGAACTGATACTGAAATGACTTTGCTCATCCTGCCTCAGTCTATACACCAAAGCTGAGCACAAAAAAGCATCATCATGTTGGATCAGCTCAATTAAACCCATAAAACTGCCCATTCACTAATAATAATGAGATGAATCTGCTCCCTCTGCACCAATCTATACACCAAAGCTGAGAACAGAAATTGTCATCCTATTGGATCAGCACAAAGCTGAGAACAGAAATTATCATCCTATTGGATCAGCTCAATTACACCCATAGAACTGCACATTCACTAATAATATTGAGATGAATTTGCTCCCTCTGCACCAGTCTATACACCAAAGCTGAGAACAGAAATGAACTTCCTATTGGATCAGCTCAATTGGAACCATAAAACTGCCCATTCACTAATAATAATGAAATGAATCTGCTCCCTCTGCACCAGTCTATACACCAAAGCTGAGAACAGAAATTGTCATCCTATTGGATCAGCACAAAGCTGAGAACAGAAATTATCATCCTATTAGATCAGCTCAATTAGACCCATAAAACTGCACATTCACTAATGATCATAAGATAAATATGCTCATTCTACCCCAGTCTATACACCAAAGCTGAGAAAAGAAATTATGATTATTATTAGATGAGTTCTAATAGTTACATAGAACTGCCCATACACTAATGATAATGAGATGACTCTGCTAATTCTGCACCAGTGTATACACCAAAGCTGAGAACAGAAATGATCATCCATTTGTATTAGCTCAAGTAGAACCATAGAACTACCCATTCGCTAATGATAATGAAATGACTTTGCTCATTCAGATCTAGTCTGTACAGCAAAGCTGAGATCAGAAATGATCATCCAAGTGCATCATCTCTTTTAGCCACGCAGGAAGTCCAATATTATAGGATAGACACCTTATGAAATACATCATAGTGAAAAAAAATGACAATAAAAAACCTGATTTACATAATATGTAAATGATGCATTCCCTTTAAATGTATAGGTCTTTTTTTTATTATTCCAGCACATCTAGAAAAAAAAAAGACTTGCCTTTTGTTCCTTAGTGTGAGGTTGCCATAAAGTAAAGCAAAGGCATATCTAATGACTTAACATGTTCTTTCAAGATCACAGGTTCGCCCCTCCTCCCAATGACACCTCTCTCGGATGCAGGCACAGCACTCTCCTCAAACACCTGTATGCGTCAGGTAAATGTTAATGTATTCTGTCAAAAAACAGATTACCATCCAAGGCTAAATTACTCAATGTCATTATCTGTATCAGCCATCTGCAAGTCTAATCCCCTCGTGCTCAAAAATTCCGAGCGCCTGCTACAGTATTTTTGTTTTACGTTCCTGCATAAATCTGTTAAGCTCAATATGTTACAGCAAATTCCCAAAAGCAAAGGCAATCTGCTGGCCTATAAAACACTGGTTACTGAAAATCGAAGAGTTTTTAATACGGTAACAATTCACCGAGTCAGTGTCCAATCCTGTTTCAGGCTGAAGGTCGAATGGCTGAGCATGGGGCGCCGTGTGACAACCTACGAGTGCGGCGCGGGGCTCCAAACTATGGCCTTCAACCTCATCGTGTAGCCTACACCCAATGATAAAAAAAAACCTGAACAGTTGGGGCTGATTGGATTTTAAGTGATGCAAATTTGTAAATCAAAGAAGCAGACTCCCTTAAGATTCAGTCTATTTAGACTATAATTGTATAGCAGAGCAAATTACATTTACAGTACATTTAAGCTCCCGAGGGACGAGGTTTGTCAAAAAGAAAAAAAAAACAATCCATTTCGAGCTTGAACGCCAGAACGTACCAGTCTACTTTATATCAATAAGTTTATCGTTACATAAAGCAACATTTGGATTATTTCTGTGGGTCGACACATTGCCTCACGATCAACGTAGGACATTATAATCTGGAGTGTGCTGCTCCAGCGATTTCATCCTTTACTGAAGTGTGCCTGTCTTGTTCAGTCGCCCAGGATCGCCATTTAATTGCCTTCCCCGAGCTTCAGGTGCGTAAATTCATTCGCGGTGGTTAATGGGGTAGGCGATCAATTGCCGATCCCGAGAGAGGTGGAGGGGTCCAAAGCAGGAAATGCTAATTAAAATGCATGTTAAGAGGGAGGGGAGGTGTTTGGTGGCATTAATTGCTAATATCACTTTCTATAGCGCTGTATGTTCTTATGGGATTTATATCATAGCAGTTTAATCGCTTAATAAAAACAGTCTGTGTAGGTGTAATGTGATGGCTGTCACTAGGGTATAGGAGACAGGGTTAATAATTTGGCAAATCTACAAGTATAATCTATGAGCAATTTCAACGACAAATGTAATATGGCCTATCCTTAGTTATATGGTACAATGAGTTAATAGTACATAAACAAGGATGTTTTAATGCTGCCTCCTATATACAAGAATATAACTACTATAATACTACTCCTATGTACAAGAATATAACTACTATAATACTACCTCCTATGTACAAGAATATAACTACTATAATACTGCTCCTATGTACAAGAATATAACTACTATAATACTACTCCTATGTACAAGAATATAACTACTATAATACTGCTCCTATGTACAAGAATATAACTACTATAATACTGTCACCTATGTACAAGAATATAACTACTATAATACTACCTCCTATGTACAAGAATATAACTACTATAATACTGCTCATATGTACAAGAATATAACTACTATAATACTACTCCTATGTACAAGAATATAACTACTATAATACTGCTCATATGTACAAGAATATAACTACTATAATACTACTCCTATGTACAAGAATATAACTACTATAATACTGCCTCCTCTGTACAAGAATATAACTACTATAATACTACTCCTATGTACAAGAATATAACTACTACAATACTGCCTCCTATGTACAAGAATATAACTACTATAATACTGCTCCTATATACAAGAATATAACTACTATAATACTGCCCCCTATGTACAAGAATATAACTACTATAATACTACTCCTATGTACAAGAATATAACTACTATAATACTACTCCTATGTACAAGAATATAACTACTATAATACTGCTCCTATGTACAAGAATATAACTACTATAATACTGATCCTATGTACAAGAATATAACTACTATAATACTACTCCTATGTACAAGAATATAACTACTATAATACTACTCCTATGTACAAGAATATAACTACTATAATACTCCTCCTATGTACAAGAATATAACTACTATAATACTACTCCTATGTACAAGAATATAACTACTATAATACTACTCCTATGTACAAGAATATAACTACTATAATACTGCTCCTATGTACAAGAATATAACTACTATAATACTGATCCTATGTACAAGAATATAACTACTATAATACTACTCCTATGTACAAGAATATAACTACTATAATACTACTCCTATGTACAAGAATATAACTACTATAATACTCCTCCTATGTACAAGAATATAACTACTATAATACTACTCCTATGTACAAGAATATAACTACTATAATACTACTCCTATGTACAAGAATATAACTACTATAATACTCCTCCTATGTACAAGAATATAACTACTATAATACTACTCCTATGTACAAGAATATAACTACTATAATACTACTCCTATATACAAGAATATAACTACTATAATACTGCTCCTATGGACAAGAATATAACTACTATAATACTACTCCTATGTACAAGAATATAACTACTATAATACTACCTCCTATGTACAAGAATATAACTACTATAATACTGCTCCTATGTACAAGAATATAACTACTATAATACTGCTCCTATGTACAAGAATATAACTACTATAATACTGCTCCTATGTACAAGAATATAACTACTATAATACTACTCCTATGTACAAGAATATAACTACTATAATACTACTCCTATGTACAAGAATATAACTACTATAATACTACCCCTATGTACAAGAATATAACTACTATAATACTGCTCCTATGTACAAGAGTATAACTACTATGATACTGCTCCTATGTACAAGAATATAACTACTATAGTACTGCTCCTATGTACAAGAATATAACTACTATAATACTACTCCTATGTACAAGAATATAACTACTACAATACTGCCTCCTATGTACAAGAATATAACTACTATAATACTACCTCCTATGTACAAGAATATAACTACTATAATACTGCTCCTATATACAAGAATATAACTACTATAATACTACTCCTATGTACAAGAATATAACTACTACAATACTGCCTCCTATGTACAAGAATATAACTACTATAATACTGCTCCTATATACAAGAATATAACTACTATAATACTGCCCCCTATGTACAAGAATATAACTACTATAATACTGCTCCTATGTACAAGAATATAACTACTATAATACTACTCCTATGTACAAGAATATAACTACTATAATACTACTCCTATGTACAAGAATATAACTACTATAATACTACCTCGTATATACAAGAATATAACTACTATAATACTGCTCCTATGTACAAGAATATAACTGCTATAATACTGCTCCTACGTACAAGAATATAACTACTATAATACTGCTCCTATGTACAAGAATATAACTGCTATAATACTACCCCATATGTACAAGAATATAACTACTATAATACTGCTCCTATGTACAAGAATATAACTACTATGATACTGCTCCTATGTATAAGAATATAAATACTATAATACTACCTCCTATGTACAAGAATATACTGTAACTACTATAATACTACCTCCTATGTACAAGAATATAACTACTATTATACTGCTCCTATGTACAAGAATATAACTACTATAATACTACTCCTATGTACAAGAATATAACTACTATAATACTGCTCCTATGTACAAGAATATAACTACTATAATACTGCTCCTATGTACAAGAATATAACTACTATAATACTGCCTCCTATGTACAAGAATATAACTACTATAATACTACTCCATATGTACAAGAATATAACTACTATAATACTACCTCCTATGTACAAGAATATAACTACTATAATACTGCTCTGTATATGAAATATTATACTGTAAATATGAAAGCGTAGTACTTTATATTTGTTTGTCCAGAATTGCTATTTGAGTATACACACATTGCGTTTGGTGCGGTTTAACCATTATTCTGAAGTTTGCATAGCATGGGCTTCAAAGCGTAAGACACAGTCTGAGTAAAATCTCGCTCTGTGTTTACATGGGTAATAGACAAAGTTAGAAAAATTGACAATTTTTCTAAATAAACATAATTACCTTTCAGCAAGTTTAACCCGTCTCACACAGAATATCCATCTACTGTACTGCAGATTATTCGGAAGATTAAAACCTCCGTATCCTGCATACAGCCGCAGGAGCCGAAACCGAATACATTATTTACCACTGAAGGCTTTAAGATGCTTGTGGCAAAATTAATCACAGATGAGATGTCTTACCGAGCTCTGAAGTTACATTTTACCTGCTTTATTTGGCTCATTTTTCAAGTTTATGTTTTGGAAAAAAAAAAATTTTATTTTGCTCTTAAGTTGTATTATAAATGGTGGTCATTTCTTAGCGGGCAGTCGGTAATTGAAATTACATTTATAAAGTTCCTCTTTACAAGGGTGAGCATAGCAAAAAGGCAGACGATGCAGACTCTAGAGATGAGGCCCAGTACGGGTTGGTCCTGTCATGGTCAGGGCACCTGGGGCACATGCCCTGGGATCTCCACCACCTTAGTATCCAGTTACCACTCCCTTAGAGCCATTTGGTGCTAAGAACAAAGCAATCATCATGAGATTGGTGCCCTGCTGAGACCCAATCATCGGCCTCACTGGTCCTCTGCGGTCACTGATATCATTTAAGGGGATGGAAGAGGCCAGAAGAAGATATTAAGTAACGACTGGATGTGGGCAATGGTGCCCAGTGGTGGAGAGAGGTTTGTTGTTTACTCACTTTCACTGGGCCTCCACTTATCATAGTAGTTTGTGGGTGAAAAACTCAAAATTTTGGTAAAATTTGCAACAAACCCAACTTGTAGTTGTTACGACTAGAGATGAGCGAGTAGTGTTCGATCGAGTAGGTATTCGATCGAATACTACGGTATTCTAAATACTCGTACTCGATGGAACACTACTAGCTGTTCGAAGTTTAAGGTTCGAGGCAGAACCAGCATTGATTGGCAGAATGCTATACATTCTGCCAATCAACGCTGGTTCTTCTCTTACCTTTAGAAGTCTTCTCCATGCAGCATCCCCCGGTCTTCCGGTTGAAATTCACTCTGCCTAGGCATCTGGCCTAGGCAGAGTCGACTGCGCATGCGCGGGCATGCCCTCGCATGTGCAGTCGGCTCTGCTCAGGCATTGGGCTGGGCAGAGCCGACCGCGCATGCGCAGTCAGCTCTGCCTAGGCCCCGATGCCTAGGCAGAGTGAATTCCAGCCAGAAGACGCCGCGGGGGCGCTGCGCCGGGAGAAGACTTCAAGGAGAATCCAGCCCGACCGTCACTTGGTAAGTATAATTTTATCGAATGTCGCGTACCCCTGAAACGACCATTTCCCCCCATAGACTATAATGGGGTTCAAAATCCGTTCGAACAGTCGAACAGTGTGCGGCTGTTCGAATCGGATTTCGAACCTCGGACATTTTAGTTACGACTAGGGTTGAGCCGATCTTGAGATTTCAGGATCGATTTTAAAATTCGATTTCCGATCATTTTCCAGCCAATCGTGAAATTTTCGCGATCACCCATCGGAATTGGAGAGGGCCCTATTCCTGTCCATTTTCGACCTCTCACCTTCTCCATGTATACCACCCTAGTACAAGTTTTGGATTCCATCATTGAACGCTTACAACATTTTTGTCACAAAAATCTGACAACTGTTTACTCTTTGGTGACGCATTTCTGAGCCGTTCTATACATTGGGAGTTGTGTGTATTTTAGGATATTACTCCCTTGCTCTATAATTACCGCTCTCTTTATATCACATCTCGCTAGGTATACAGGCTGATTGAAGCTCCCCGGTAATGGGTGGGTGGGTCTTGACTCTTAACAGCTCTCACGCGAAGAGACAGAAATACAGTTTATTCTCCGATTTGAAACATTTATAAGGTCGACTGTGTATAAACATTAGCAACACAATGAAACGCGTCCTGTGCTCAAAGAATACTAGAGAGAAACTCTATACATAGAACTTGACAGCGGGAAGTGAAGTCTCATGTGGCTTCTACTTTTGAATACCCTATAATATATCCTAAAAAAAAAAAAAATCATATGACTAATGCAATATAAATATAGAATGTCGTGTCTTTCCAACATGTCCTATTTATATGTGGTTGAGAAGACTATGATATTTTTATGAAAATGCAGAAGAACAGTAATGTGGGTATTTCTACCGATGGCTTCAGCACAGGGTAAGGAGGGCATATGCCGTATGTCTGAAACCCGATAGGTGTTGAGTAACCATCACCCCCATGGTGGTGGTCTTCTTTGCCTTGTACGAGTCTACAGATGTGTCCCCTATTAACTTTTTCTCTTCTCTGGACATGTCCAGATAGTTGTCCCATGAGACACGAAGCATTTCAAGACAATAATGTGTTGTGATATTGTACCACAAGGTGATATGCTATATGGGTCACGTAGACAAGGGTTTGTCTCGTGTTACGTTTAATAGGGCTGCTGGAGGGGCCATCAAAACATAAAAAACTTCACTCACCTCTGACTAATCTTCCATTTTGTTTACCCTTTACAGGTCCCCGAGTTGTTTGTGTTAGGAGCCTACTCTTGAAGAGTGAAGAGGATACCACTGAGTTGAAAAACCCCTTTAACCAAATCCAAGCTAAGTTGAGGGTTGGAAGAAGGGTGTAGATAAGCAGAGCGAACAGGCCCCTCCATTATAGTACTGGGCTTTGTTACCCAAGACAGAAGGACGTTGTATTTGTTAAACCTTTTTCATGACCCTTGGGCCAATTTCTACATCCATGTTTTCTAACAAAGCTGTTGCTCTCAGTAGGGAAGTCCTAGACCTAGACAATAGGTCTCCTCTCTCCAAGAGACCTATGGTCTACCTCTGAGGAACGGTACATACTTCCTTGATATCTTGCATTGTTGTTTTCCCATATGTTAATGTTATACCTGCTAGAATGTTTTACCCAATCCCACCCACCAACCACTCTCTTTGATACCAATAAATCTTTTCTGATTTGATTTAATTGGATTTGATCAGAAGAGGAAACTCTACATCCTACTGGGAGAAGAAGAGTCCACTGTGGAGATCGCTGCCCAATGTGTGTCCACCTGGACACCAAATGAGGAGAAGATGAGACCCCAAGGACTATTAAACCCCAAACCACCCACCCATTCAACCATCCATCCACCCCCTTCCCCAACCTCAACTATTTCCAGACTCTACTTGCTTTGACAATGCCAAATGTCTATTCGGACATGCCAATGAAGGTTCTTTGATTCTTGATACACAAAACAAGGACATATGGTGTATTTCTGGAAAACTCCATTAGAATAGGATTGAATAGTCTATAATGACCTTCTCCAGGTGGAAGAAAAGAGTCTCTCGATAACTATTATGTGAGTCAATCATGCGGAGGATCAAGAGATCTGAATCAGCTCTCTACCTTATGTTGTTGAGATCCATAGCCACGTTTTAAGGCTCTTTAATGGGTTGACCAGTGACTTATCGGGGACATGCCTATAGGTGGCACTTCTCTAGCCACCATTGGAAGAGCAGGACAGCTGAAATATGAGACTGTCCTGCCCGCTCATCGATTGGTCAGGTGATGGGGCTTATATTACCTGGTTCAGATGCACCATTTGGCCTATGGTTAAAGTGGCCTTGGCATAACTTGAGAGGAGCTGTAGAAGCTGGGCCCAGGAACCTTCTCAATATAAGGAGATAATGGGCCACACGGTGGCTCAGTGGTTATCACTGCAGCCTTGCAGCACTGGGTCCTGGTGTTCAAATCCCACCAAGGACAAAAAACCATCTGCAAGGAGTTTGTATGTTCTCCCCATGTTTACATGGATTTCCATCCCATATTCCAAAAAAGACATACTGATAGGGAAAAACGTACGTTGTGAGCTCTATGTGGGGCTCACAATCTACATAAAAAAAATATATATATGGAGATAATTTTATAGTTGGGGGACCTGGTACAGATTTTACACTGGGGTCCAATTGGGACAAAGGTTTTCAATGGATAATGACAAAGAATTTCCAGGTTTCCTGCATAAACGCAGCTGTTCCTTGATACTTGTTTGCTTTAGAGATGGCACAAAGCATGAAGAAAATTGAATTTTTCTTGATTTCCTGTCAATTGTCATTTTTTTCTTAAAGTTTGAAGCCAGAATACTTTTGACCCCAAACCCTGATCCTGCTTTAAGTATTATGTAGTTGATGAAATGTATTTCCAGGCTCACTCCACTGATACGGATTGTAAGAAACCTACAATAGATATAATGGAAGGTACGGTGTGTTCTTGCTAAATGTCATACCTCCAGTGTAGGCTCTGAATTTCAGGAATGCTTTTAAAAATTGTTCTGTTTGGGGAGGATGGGGGAGAAAAAAACAAGCTTATTGTTAACAGCACCTTTATATTTTCTGTGCTGAATACGCTCTTATTTGGGAATTTCTATAAAATACGGCTGGTATTGTAGTTCCTTCCAGCTGGACATTACTTTAATGCTCTTCTCATCCACTGTCCATGACGGGCAAGGCCTGCTAGTCGGCATATGAAAGCTTGTCATGACCCAGACATGTGACTGCGAGGACGGGTTTGTAGTAGTTATAGACTTACATAATACATAGGTAATATTCCTTCATGTAGCAGTATTATAGTAGTGATATTCTTGTACATAGGAGTAGTATTATAGTAGTTATATTCTTGTACATAGGAGCAGTATTATAGTAGTTATATTCTTGTACATAGGGGCAGTATTATAGTAGTTATATTCTTGTACATAGGAGTAGTATTATAGTAGTTATATTCTTGTACATAGGGGCAGTATTATAGTAGTTATATTCTTGTACATAGTAGTAGTATTATAGTAGTTATATTCTTGTACATAGGAGCAGTATTATAGTAGTTATATTCTTGTACATAGGAGCAGTATTATAGTAGTTATATTCTTGTACATAGGGGCAGTATTATAGTAGTTATATTCTTGTACATAGGAGTAGTATTATAGTAGTTATATTCTTGTACATAGGGGCAGTATTATAGTAGTTATATTCTTGTACATAGTAGTAGTATTATAGTAGTTATATTCTTATACATAGGAGCAGTATTATAGTAGTTATATTCTTGTACATAGGAGTAGTATTATAGTAGTTATATTCTTGTACATAGGAGCAGTATTATAGTAGTTATATTCTTGTACATAGGAGGTAGTATTATAGTAGTTATATTCTTGTACACAGGAGCAGTATTATAGTAGATATAGTCTTGTACATAGGAGGTAGTATTATAGTAGTTATATTCTTGTACATAGGAGCAGTATTATAGTAGTTATATTCTTGTACATAGGAGGTAGTATTATAGTAGTTATATTCTTGTACATAGGAGGTAGTATTATAGTAGTTATATTCTTGTACATAGGAGTAGTATTATAGTAGTTATATTCTTGTACATAGGAGTAGTATTATAGTAGTTATATTCTTGTACATAGGAGCAGTATTATAGTAGTTATATTCTTGTACATAGGAGGTAGTATTATAGTAGTTATATTCTTGTACATAGGAGGCAGTATTATAGTAGTTATATTCTTGTACATAGGAGTAGTATTATAGTAGTTATATTCTTGTACATAGGAGGTAGTATTATAGTAGTTATATTCTTGTACATAGGTGACAGTATTATAGTAGTTATATTCTTGTACATAGGAGGTAGTATTATAGTAGTTATATTCTTGTACATAGGAGTAGTATTATAGTAGTTATATTCTTGTACATAGGTGACAGTATTATAGTAGTTATATTCTTGTACATAGGAGCAGTATTATAGTAGTTATATTCTTGTACATAGGAGTAGTATTATAGTAGTTATATTCTTGTACATAGGGGCAGTATTATAGTAGTTATATTCTTGTACATAGGAGTAGTATTATAGTAGTTATATTCTTGTACATAGGAGCAGTATTATAGTAGTTATATTCTTGTACATAGGAGTAGTATTATAGTAGTTATATTCTTGTACATAGGGGCAGTATTATAGTAGTTATATTCTTGTACATAGTAGTAGTATTATAGTAGTTATATTCTTATACATAGGAGCAGTATTATAGTAGTTATATTCTTGTACATAGGAGTAGTATTATAGTAGTTATATTCTTGTACATAGGAGCAGTATTATAGTAGTTATATTCTTGTACATAGGAGGTAGTATTATAGTAGTTATATTCTTGTACATAGGAGGTAGTATTATAGTAGTTATATTCTTGTACATAGGAGTAGTATTATAGTAGTTATATTCTTGTACATAGGAGTAGTATTATAGTAGTTATATTCTTGTACATAGGAGCAGTATTATAGTAGTTATATTCTTGTACATAGGAGGTAGTATTATAGTAGTTATATTCTTGTACATAGGAGGCAGTATTATAGTAGTTATATTCTTGTACATAGGAGTAGTATTATAGTAGTTATATTCTTGTACATAGGAGGTAGTATTATAGTAGTTATATTCTTGTACATAGGTGACAGTATTATAGTAGTTATATTCTTGTACATAGGAGGTAGTATTATAGTAGTTATATTCTTGTACATAGGAGTAGTATTATAGTAGTTATATTCTTGTACATAGGTGACAGTATTATAGTAGTTATATTCTTGTACATAGGAGCAGTATTATAGTAGTTATATTCTTGTACATAGGAGTAGTATTATAGTAGTTATATTCTTGTACATAGGGGCAGTATTATAGTAGTTATATTCTTGTACATAGGAGTAGTATTATAGTAGTTATATTCTTGTACATAGGAGCAGTATTATAGTAGTTATATTCTTGTACATAGGAGTAGTATTATAGTAGTTATATTCTTGTACATAGGAGCAGTATTATAGTAGTTATATTCTTGTACATAGGAGGTAGTATTATAGTAGTTATATTCTTGTACATAGGAGGTAGTATTATAGTAGTTATATTCTTGTACATAGGAGGTAGTATTATAGTAGTTATATTCTTGTACATAGGAGGTAGTATTATAGTAGTTATATTCTTGTACATAGTGGCAGTATTATAGTAGTTATATTCTTGTACATAGGTGACAGTATTATAGTAGTTATATTCTTGTACATAGGAGGTAGTATTATAGTAGTTATATTCTTGTACATAGGAGTAGTATTATAGTAGTTATATTCTTGTACATAGGTGACAGTATTATAGTAGTTATATTCTTGTACATAGGAGTAGTATTATAGTAGTTATATTCTTGTACATAGGAGTAGTATTATAGTAGTTATATTCTTGTACATAGGGGCAGTATTATAGTAATTATATTCTTGTACATAGGAGCAGTATTATAGTAGTTATTGTCAAGATACGGAGTCGCCGCGGTCTCCTTGCTGCGCGGCGTCTCCCTGGGAGACGTGTTAGGAGTTCTATTGGGTGTGCTTAGGTCATTAAGGGTTAATCTTTTCCTTGCCTTCAGTCTCCATGTCATTAGCCATCAGGTGTGTTCTCTGCTGCTATTTAAACCCCACCCAGGCATGGATCCTTGCCAGCCATTCACTTTGTGTTTCCTGGTCCCCCTGCTCAGTCAGATTCCCTGTCTGTTTGTATTCTATATGTTTCTTGGTTTTTAGACCCGGCTTGTATTTTTGACTATCCCTTGTCTTTTGATTTGGTACCTTTTATTATATCTCCTGGCTTGACCTCTTGCTCGTCTGACCTCGCCTTCTCTTCTGTGTCTTGCTGGGACTTGTGGTCCTCCCTGTTTCCATGCTGTTTAGTCTTTTGTTTTGCATTGCATTTACACTGTGCTTTCTGTTTAGGTGTGACCCCCGTGACTCCAGTCCCTAGGACTTTCAGGGCCTCCTCTTCCCTTATCCTAGCCGCCGGATAGAAGGTTAGGAGCCGTGGTAGGCGCACTTCAATTAGGAAGTGCATTGGTCTGCCTCATCTCAGATATTACAGCATAGTTATAGCTGCAGGGCCTGCGACCCCTTTTGTCATTAGTTGCACAGTGTTGATTTCCCAGCTGTGTCACTTTGCACTGCCTGACCCTGACTCCAATCCTTACAGTTATATTCTTGTACATAGGAGTAGTATTATAGTAGTTATATTCTTGTACATAGGAGCAGTATTATAGTAGTTATATTCTTGTACATAGGAGCAGTATTATAGTAGTTATATTCTTGTACATAGGAGTAGTATTATAGTAGTTATATACTTGTACATAGGAGTAGTATTATAGTAGTTATATACTTGTACATAGGAGTAGTATTATAGTAGTTATATTCTTGTACATAGGAGCAGTATTATAGTAGTTATATTCTTGTACATAGGAGGTAGTATTATAGTAGTTATATTCTTGTACATAGGAGTAGTATTATAGTAGTTATATTCTTGTACATAGGAGCAGTATTATAGTAGTTATATTCTTGTACATAGGAGCAGTATTATAGTAGTTATATTCTTGTACATAGGAGCAGTATTATAGTAGTTATATTCTTATATATATATATGGGGCAGTATTATATCAGTTATTTTATAGTAACACATCTGTAAAGGACAATACAGTGATCTTTTGAATGTTATTGTGCACAGTATAACAGTGCTGCACAAGCACCCATGTTGTTTATCAGTACATTTTATAATGGGGATAGTATGAGTTGCGTACAGTTCACCCCCTCCCTCTCCCCCATGTGTAACAATATATAGACTATCTAGCTGTAGCTGATCACACTTTGGGGTCACGGAGGTTTGGAAGCCCACTCTGAAACCAGTCATGGATAGAAATAAATGAGGACACTTTTCTGCTGTTTCTGCATGTACTGTATACAGTATATATATATATAGTGCTGAGGTTAGGGATTCAGTAACTTCCCGAGTTAAAGGGTATTCCAGCCCGTCAGTTTCAGCGCCGCTCCGATATTTTATACTTAATATTTGATATAAAATCCATGTCCTCACATTCCCCGTATTTTGTTACCTTCACATATACAAGATGTACGGTTCTCACATAACACAAGAAGGTCAGTGAAAATATAAATGAAATTTAACACCTTTGAAACTTTGAAATGTCACTTAAGCAGACATAAGAAATCTTGTTGTTAGATATCTGCCCGGGACATAAATCTGGAGGCCGCAAACAGCAGCTCTATACCGGATCCAAGAGAGAAGCCAAGGGGGCACCGTCTTCATTTTGTAGAAGGTGGAGAACTACAAGTTCCATTAAGTGTTTCTCTACATGGAATAGAATCAGGAAAACCTCCGTATACACCATAATAATATTGTACAGTGTCACCCACAAATCCTTGTGACTATTAAAGGGGACTAATCTCTGGGTGTAAAATGCAGTATCCTAGAAGACAATGTAAAATATATGTTGTATTATGTGCGGTGTAACGTGTATATAGGTATAGATGTTTTTGTATTTTATGTATGTTTTATATGCATATTTATTACTGTACCTTTAAATAGGCAATCCCACAGGGGATGGGGGGGCATCAGTGGTGTAACTACTGGGGTAGCAGGGGTAGCGGCTGCCACAGGGCCCGGGACATTAGGGGCCCAGCGACAGCCGCTACCACTGCGGTTTTTTTTTTCTTTTCTTAATAGGCCATTACCGGCTGGAGTTGCTCCAGCCGGTAACGGGTTCTATTTACTTATCGATCCTGGCAGCGGTCGGGATCGGTAAGTGACACCACGGGGCCACTATGGGTCATAATACTGTGTGCAGGGGCCACCATGGGGCATAATACTGTGTGCAGGGGCCACTATGGGGGATAATACTGTATGCAGGGGCCACCATGGGGCATAATACTGTGTGCAGGGGCCACTATGGGACATAATACTGTGTGCAGGGGCCACTATGGGGTATAATACTGTGTACAGGAGCCACTATGGGGGATAATACTGTGTGCAGGGGCCACTATGGTGCATAATACTGTGTGCAGGGACCACTATGGGGGATAATACTGTGTGCAGGGGCCACTATGGGGCATAATACTGTGTGCAGGGGCCACTATGGGACGTAATACTGTGTGCAGGGGCCACTATGGGACGTAATACTGTGTGCAGGGACCACTATGGGGGATAATACTGTGTGCAGGGGCCACTATGGGGCATAATACTGTGTGCAGGGGCCACTATGGGACGTAATACTGTGTGCAGGGGCCACTATGGGACGTAATACTGTGTGCAGGGGCCACTATGGGGTATAATACTGTGTGCAGGGGACACTATGGGACATAATACTGTGTGCAGGGGCCACTATAGGGCATAATACTGTGCAGGGGCCACCATGGGGCATAATACTGTGTGTAGGGGCCACTATTGGGCATAATACTGTGTGTAGGGGCCACTATGGGACATAATACTGTGTGCAGGGGCCACTATGGGTCACAATACTGTGTGCAGGGATCAGTATGGGCCATAATACTGTGTGCAGGGGCCATTATGGTGTATAATACTGTGTGCAGGGGCCACTATGGGGGATAATAGAGAGTGCAGGAATGCGGGTGGGGTCAGTCGGGGTCTTCGGCGGGCGTTGGTTGGGGGGGTGGCCATGTCAAATGTTCGCCATGGGGCCCCGCCATTACGCAACTGGGAGCCGGTTGTTTAGCCCAGCTCATCATGCTTCCAAAGAGAGAAGTCAAGAGTAAAGCTAAGGCCCCATGTTGCGGAAATGCATCTTTTTTTTTGTTGCAGAATTTAGGCCGGGGCCCCACAGGATGTAAACGCCACGCGATTTGGCCGCAGCAGAGACGCCACGATTTGGTAAGGATTTTGAGGCCGTATCCGCCTCAAAATCCTGACCAAAAAGACGGCTCCCATTGAAATCAGAAGAAACGGCTCCCAGAAAAAAGTAGCGAGATGCTCAGTCTTCAGGCTGAATTGCCTTGTGACACCCTCCTCCGGACTAGGCCTATTCAGAGTGCGTTCAGTCGAGGTTACCCGTCTTTTGTTCCGGAACCTGAGGCGACTTCCGTTTCAGCTTCTGGTCCAAAAAACCCCATCTGAACTTACCCTTAGTTTCCCCCTTCTTCCACAACTCTCTATGAGTGGTTCGTACCATCTCTCCGCTCCTACTCCTCATCGATTCAGCCCATTAAAGAGATAATTACAAAATATACACAAAACATGGCATGCAAGGCGCAACTACAAACATTTTGTAGTGGGACACTACACCAACTCAAAAGCAGGTCATTTGGGGCAGGACAGGGCACTATATCTTCTGAATAACCCAACCAGTAAGTTTAACTCACAAACCGAGTTACACAGAAAATCCGCAGCATATTATTACTGTAGCAAAATAATTGAAATTGTTGCAAAGCTTTAACATTTCTGCATGGAAATTGGTCTGCTTTTTCTTGCAATTCTTTGGGTTAGGTCAAGAGGAAATCTGCATCAAAATCAGAATTTTTGGAAAAACCCATGGCAGTTTTCTATCCCGGGAAGACATACCCTTTAGTCTTCAAAAAATTCATCCCCGAATAAAAAAGAATAAATAATAGATAATATTTCCATTACATAGCACCAGTTTAACAACCATCGGAGCATCGGCGAAATCCAGGAAGATGGTGGAGGAAATGGCCACAGGTATTTTTGCTTAGTTCTGTCCTCCGCTCATAGAGCTGTCTCCGGGCAAGGCCACAGGCTGACTTCAGAAAGGATAAAAAAAAAAAAAATAGTAATTTGCCGGAGGATCTAAATCACGCTAATGGAGTCAGACTAGTGTGGGGCTAGCCATCTGGCTTAGAGGATCATTAGTAACGAAATGACCCCTATGCATAAAACACAGCTGGGTCATTCCAAGCTAATGAGCCTTCACATTTTATTGTTTGAGCCATCTACAAATGGCTGCCTGCACAAAATCCTCCATTTGTATATGTTTAGCAATGAATTTTTAATAAGTGAGGCCAAAACTGATGATGGGTGTGGGGGGGGGGGAAGACATGGGACCATATTAAGACCTATTAGTAATGTCTGTATTGACTGGTCTATGATCAACCTACAGGTATTGGAATAGAGAATTTTTGGGCACAGTACCATATCCAGTGCTTTGGTAATTCATAGGGCTTGAATACAGTCTTAGACCCAATGACCCGGAATGTCATGGTGTAGGATGGTCTTAGTTCTGTCTTATGGCCTAAAGCCCCAGCCTGACTGTGAATCCAATGACCTGAACTAACAACACAATAGGGTTCTATAATACGGTTAGTTCCATATTATGGCTGCAAGTCCGAGCCCAACCTTGGGTCTAGTAACCTGAACTAACGGCATCTTAGCCAGAGCTGTTAGTTTATGGCATTAGACCTGCCGGAATTAAAATGCACCTGTATTATGGAGGCAATGTATAATGGAATGGGCCCATTATCCTACTAAACACAATGGGCCTTGGGCGTAAAAATCTTCCCTATCAAAGTGTCAGTGTTGACCATAACACTCAATCAGAATCCATAATCAATGTCGGAACCTGGAAGATGGGAATCTTATTATTTATAATATCAAAAATTGATTCTTTTCTCTTTGTTTTTTTATTAATATTTTTACATTTCGATTTTAAAATCCGATTTTCTGATCATTTTCCAGCCAATTCCAATCCCGATTGTGAAATTTACTCGATCATCGATCGGGATCCGATCTTTTCCGGTCCCAATCGCTCAACCCTATTAATGATATATATATGAATAGAGTTGAGAAGATCTTGAGATAACCTCTGACCTCATTCCGGCGGAAAAGATCAGGATCGGAATTCCGATCGCGATCATGAAATATACTCGATCGCCGATCGGAATCCGATCTTTTCCGATCCCGATAACTCAACCCTAATGATGTATATTTGCAGTTTTTAGCAATTTCACCCTCTATCTATAGGTTGCAGTCCTCTCTGAGCTGGTGGTTGACGAGTAGCTGCCATATACTGCACACAGTGGGGGGAATCTATTAAGATTGGCATCAGTCTTCAAGGGTTTGTCCCATTATGGACATTTATTCCCTATGAACAGGGAAGGGGATAAGTGTCCAAGCACTGAGGACCCCCAATGATCAGGAGGAGGGGCGGCGAAAGGCCTCCTTATGAAATGCACTTGCAGCCCTATAGAAGTGACCTCTGGTCACGTAAGGAGGCTTTACGGGGACTTTCGGTCCTCCGTCCTGCTGACCACTGGCACAGAGGCTGAGATGCACCGCAATATGCCAAAACTGCAAGAAGTTGAGGAGCATGTTTGGCCATGTTCATGGCGCATCCAACTTTATAAATTTGTACCAGGGAGTACAGGAGAATCAGTGGCCCGGGCTCACGGTAAAAAGTAGGTTTATAAAGCCATGGGCAGCCATCAGCACCATTTTTCCATGGACCCAAAACATGCCCAAATTACACAAGTAACCTAAGCATGGCTGCTATCTCCTGCATTCTCTTGCCTTCTCCATAGACTGCATATAAATGGACTTGCATTGAAGACAAATCTTTTCGAAGGGCAACTTTTTTATTTCTTTCCACTTATAAAACTATGATTCTCCTCTACGTACTGGGGCAGATTTATGAAAAATGGTATTCCATAGGCCAGGCTTTGACCTCTTCATAAACCAGGCGCACACCTGCTTTATGAATCTATCCAAGTTAGATTTCCATTATTACTCACAACAGAAAACAGGTGTGTTATAATAAATACGTAGGGCCGAGGCACCTGTGACCTGCTCTGCCCATATTCACACAGAAGGAAGGTTATGGCACATATCCAGTGCAACATAAACTCATCACCAGAAATCTGGCGTAGAGGGATTGATAACTTTCCTCCACTGTGTACAGTATATGGGAAACATCTTAGTGGTCAGTAGGGTTCAGCAATAGGGATCGGAAAAGATCGGATCCTGATTGGCGATCTTGTAAATATTGCGATCAAGTTCCGATCCCACCTAAAAAAGATCAGGAATGGAATTCCGATCCCAATCGCTCAACTTACCTGCACAGAACCGCTGCCGCTCAACGTTGTTCTCGCTCCTTTTCTCTCTAATTCACATGCTTGAAGAGTGCTGTGTGCGCCCCCACCTACAAGGGTAGTGTTACAGATGCTGGGAGAAAGTGGTGCTTGTGGCTTAGGAGAGTGTGAACGGGTACTAGGAGGGGAGACGTGAGTGATTCACTCACGTCTCCCTGCCCTGTACCCGTGCACGCTCTCCTAAGCCACAACAAGCCCTGCTGCCAGCATCTGTAACACTAGCCTGGAAGGTGGGGGCACGCACAGCGCTCTGGAGCCATGTGAAGTAGAGAGAAGAGGAGCGAGAACAACGGGGAGTGGCAGCGGTTCTGTGCAGGTAAGCAGACACCAGGTGGGACTAAGTAGCCGGCGGATTTTAAAATCTACACAGCGTGGAGTCCAAAAATTGAAGCATTCAATTTTTGGACTCCATGCTGTGTAGTGAATAGGATTGTTTTTAAATCCGATTTTCGATCATTAAAAAAATCACATTGACTTGCATTAGGATAGGAATTGGGATCAGGATCGGGTTCGGTTGGAAAATGATCGGAAATCAGATTTTAAAAACGACCCTGAAATCTCTAGATCGGCTCAACCCTAGTGGTCAGTCTTTACCTACCAGCTCAGGGAGAACTGACAACTAGAGATAGAGCCTACAGAGGGGAAAACTGCTAAAAATGCAGCATACAAGTCACATAAAGACCAGAAACAGTGTTACACCTCATGTGCATACTCTATACTATTAATTTATGCAAAGTCTACTAAAGGTTAGGTACGTTTTAGAGTAATCGGGCACTGGCACCACATAACGTCGTGTATCTCTAATCTATGGAATCTTACTAATACAATGTGACCGCGTTTTTCCAGAGTCGAGGATTACTGCACGGAGAAGCCTCTTCTGAACACAGCTCGAAGTCACACAGCTCACACTTGGCTTTTACAGCTTAAACCCTGCTATTTTCAGTTTGTCAACACCGTATTACTTCATGCTGTGCGGCTACACCGCCACAGACAATCCTCGCGCCTCCCCCCTCCCCTGTTTCTTGCCGATGTATATTCTGCACCGGCCAGCCTCTGAATTTTACAGCCGTATTTGAATTTCAATCCCTTCCACGTGTCCGGTCCGGAGTCTACAGAAAGACAAAATGAGGCCGTTAAGACGGCGGTCACGTCTGCAGTAAAAAATTAAATTCTGCTCTATAAAAACCCCCATCCCCCACTTTTATACGCCCTATACACCCAGACTACTAAACTATCCCTCAACGCTTGCCAGGATTTTTGTATTTTTTTTTCACTTTTTTATATATAAATTTATTCTTCCCTTCCAAACAAAAGCAAAATTCAATTTTTATTTTTTTTTTTCCTAATGTTCGGCCGGAATCCACTTAACGCAGTTTCGAGGCTACGAGTGTAGGATTTTACTACCGCGGGTAATGTGATTACCGCGAATACAGCTGTTCATTGAAACGATCATTGTCAATCTACTGAGATTCTACCGTTTTATTTCCAGCCTACGAGAGGTCGGAACGGAAAAAAAAAAGAAAAAAAAACTTTATTGCAGTCACATTGGAGGACCAGGGCTTTCATTATATTAATACGTCTCTGGTTAATTCTACCTTATCTACTTACCCGGCTAAGCCTTGAAACCCAATTAAAATCTAATTTATCTGATTTCGAGATCCCGAAAACTATTTGGCAATGACTTCAATAAGCTTGTTGTAACTACATTACTCCGCATTGTGCCTTGAGGTATTCAAGATAATGCTTAAAAATTCAATCAGAGGCAATTTGAGACATTCCCGTCCTCTTTTGGGTCATCCAATTTCGGAGGAATAAATGGCTTATTACCATGGCGTGCGCGCTCCTTCCCGTGCTATGAACCTTACGGAGAGGCTGATCTGAATCTCACCTTTTTTTTTATTTTTCTCTGGCTCCATTGACGTCCAGAGATAGATTTTTTGGCTTTCCGTTTATCTTCGGCACAATAAAAAATAAATGAATGTGACAATTAAGGCAGGAAGATGTTTTATGGTCCGGCGTGTCCGCAGTATCTGTTTCAGCAATACAATGATCAATGATTAAACATTCCTTTAACTTTTAATCTATGTCTGGAATCTAGTTTGGCTGGAACTTCTGCATAGTCGCAAAGCTCATTAAATTTTATTCATTTCATTGACAGATAAAACGTGACTGTGCCGACCTCGGCTATTATATGCTAAAGTCATAGCGCTGTGATGGAAAGTCATTGTCTCATCGTTCTGGGTTTGACCGCTTTGACGGGTGTCGTCACTAGGAGGAAGTGTTAGGGTTATATTGGACGTAAGGATATGGCTGAATGGGCGCTGATCGGCTACAAAATGTGCCGAAGGACAATGGACGGAATCATGAGATCACCCAATGGATGAGCAAACAGTTGTTCGTAGGTTAGTTGTCAGCAGTGTTGGACAGGCCGATTCTTGGGAACGAGTGTTACTTCCCGACAAATGGCTACTAATAGAGATGAGCGAGTAGTATTCGATCGAGTAGGTATTCGAAATACTCGTACTCGATCGAGTACCACTCGCTATTTGAATGGAAAAGTTCGATGCAGAACCAGCATTGATTGGCCAAATGCTATACAGCCAGCCAATCAACGCTGGTTCTTCTCCTACCTTTAAAAGTCTTCTCCGTGCACCTTCCGGCTCTGAATTCACTCTGCCAGGCATCGGGCCTGGGCAGAGCCGACTGCACATGTCCGCTTGTAGTGCTTGTAGTGCGGACATGCGCAGTCGGCTCTGCCCAGGCCCGATGCCTGGCAGAGTGAATGAAGAGCCGGAAGATGCCGCGGGGACGCTGCACGGAGAAGACTTCTCGGAGGATCCAGCCCGACCCTCACTCGTGGACTTGGTAAGTATAATTTGATCGAACGTTGCCTACCCCTGAAACGAGCATTTTCCCCCCATAGACTATAATAGGGTTCGATATTCAATTTGAGTAGTCGAATATTGAGGGGCTACTCGAAACGAATATCGAATCTCGAACATTTTACTGTTCGCTCATCTCTAGCTACTAAGTGTCCCTGTCTAATAGGGTCGTTGAACCACTTTGGTTAGTTTTTGCTCGAGGCTACATAACCAGCCATGGCTACAATGATAAGACCTCAGCTGATGAGATTATTGGTAGAGATGAGTGGACAGCCGTTTCGAATAGCACGCTCCCATAGAAGTGAATGGACGTAGCTGGCACGCGGGGGAGGGGAGTTAAGCCATTCCTTCGATTCATTTCTATGGGAGCGTGCTATTCGAAACGGCTGTTTCGAATAGTGTTCACTGATCTCTAATTATTGGTATATGCTAATAATAGGTCATCAGTTTCGAATTTGGAACAACCTTGTTTAGGCTTCACATATACACCCTCCAAGTTGAAGTCTATGACACCGTACGGTACCATACTGTAGGGAGGTTTGTTCTGATGTGATTCTGCCCCATCCACATTTGCAAAATGTGGTGGACAAAGAGCAAATTGGAGGTTTGTGGTTCATATTTTGCACAAGGCCTTGCGCCAAAGGTGCTCCTCAATATAATCACTGTACACCAGACACTGGCATAGTTGGGTTGATGAATTGCCTCCATCGTGCGGGGGCCAGGCCATTAAATGGTCTCCTTTCTTTTTTTTACACTTTTTCGTTTTATGTTGATTTTTGCATTACAATTATTACAATACTTTGCGACCTATAATACAATGAAAAGGAAAAACCGCGAGAAACAGTAGCTCCACAAAGGAACTAGCAGGGGGCAGTTCTCATTTTGATGCCTTATTATATGCAAGCTGGCAGTATATATCATGCAAACAGATGTAAAATGCGAAAGAAAAATATATGCCTGTCTACTCAGCCCCGAGACGCAGACATTGCATGTTTTGGCAAATAACAGTAACTAAGGTATTTTTGTTTTCCACAACGATATACTTTAAATTACACGTCAGGAAGTGGAAAACAATTTACAATGTGGAGTTTGGAATCTGAAGGGCAATATTGACGTCAAAACGTGAAAATCAGTATCAATTAATTCCAGATATAACTATGTCCTGCCATTGTTATTGTACTTGTTCTCTGGTACAAAACAGTGAGGATTATAGTAGTTATATTCTTGTACATAGGAGTAGTATTATAGTAGTTATATTCTTGTACATAGGAGGTAGTATTATAGTAGTTATATTCTTGTACATAGGAGTAGTATTATAGTAGTTATATTCTTGTACATAGGAGACAGTATTATAGTAGTTATATTCTTGTACATAGGAGTAGTATTATAGTAGTTATATTCTTGTACATAGGAGTAGTATTATAGTAGTTATATTCTTGTACATAGGAGTAGTATTATAGTAGTTATTTTCTTGTACATAGGAGGCAGTATTATAGTAGTTATATTCTTGTACATAGGAGCAGTATTATAGTAGTTATATTCTTGTACATAGGAGCAGTATTATAGTAGTTATATTCTTGTACGTAGGAGCAGTATTATAGTAGTTATATTCTTGTACATAGAAGTAGTATTATAGTAGTTATATTCTTGTACATAGGAGTAGTATTATAATAGTTATATTCCTGTACATAGGAGCAGTATTATTGTAGTTATATTCTTGTACATAGGAGCAGTATTATAGTAGTTATATTCTTGTACATAGGAGGTAGTATTATTGTAGTTATATTCTTGTACATAGGAGTAGTATTATAGTAGTTATATTCTTGTACATAGGAGCAGTATTATAGTAGTTATATTCTTGTACATAGGAGCAGTATTATAGTAGTTATATTCTTGTACATAGGAGCAGTATTATAGCAGTTATATTCTTATACATAGGAGTAGTATTATAGCAGTTATATTCTTGTACATAGGGGCAGTATTATAGCAGTTATACTCTTGTACATAGGAGGTAGTATTATAGTAGTTATATTCTTCTTTTTTTAAATGTAGATTGTGAACCTCATATAGGGCTCATAATGTACAGTACGTTTTTCTCTATCATTATGTCTTTAGAGTATGGGAGGAAATCCACACAAACACGGGAAGAACATACAAACTCTTTGCAGATGCTTTGTCCTTGGCAGGAGTTGAACCCAGAATTCCAGCGCTGCAGTGCTAGCCACTGAGCCACCATGTTGCCCCTATGGAAGGTATTATTACTGTAGTTTTCAAAAGCTAACAAAAAACCCTTTCCTAATGCTGTTCAAAAATACATGTGATTCTTGCATCACATGGTTCTAAGTGGTTCTATATATAAACTAGTATGAATTGACAACATGTATGTCTTTAATATAAAGCACCTTGTATTCATCTCATTTCAATTTATAGAAGAGGTTGCAGCGTCTCTCCTCGCCCACACACGATGACACAGGTGAATATTTCCGCATTTTGTGTCTGGCAGAACCTTACGGAGGGCAATTACGATGCCACTGAAGAATATGACATTGCTCGAAGTGACAGAGCCTTGTAAACAATCTACAAGCAGCAGAAGATGCGGGTAAGTATCACCGCTAACTAGTACAAATGAAGCTTAAAGGTGAGTTTCAAGGTCAGATATTGTGCAGGTAAAACGTATCAGCCTTTTACAGTCGATCATAAAAATGCCAGACATAAAGAAGAATAAGAATCCGACGTCTTCTGCTGCGCTGGCTGTTTGTTGGAGGAAAACAAAGTCTCTTCAGGACAGGAATACAAAATATCAAATTAAAGAACTATGAATATTAAGTGAAGAAGCGCTATGAGCAAGAACAACACAAAGGGGAACCGGCATGGGCTGTGGCACCTGATCTCTATCTGATCTTTTACTAGGCTCTGTATACTGTACATATGTATGCTCAGTAAGCACTCAATGTAGTAGCATGCATGCAGATTCTCAACACCCAGTCTACTTGCAGCAGAAAAAATCTATGCAGAATTGAGGACATGTTGTAGATTTTCTGGATTTCATACTGGATTGAAAATCTGGACCACAATCCACATTCGAAAAAAATGCAAGACTAATCCACAAAACCAGCTGTGAAAATCTGCAGAACAGCCCTGCTGCAAGTTCCGAGATCCTCAGCATATCCTCATTTCTTTGTGGAATTTTTTTCTTCTACAAGTAGGGTTGAGCCGATCTTGACTTTTCAGGATCGATTTTAAAATCTGATTTCCGATCATTTTTCATTCGAACCCGATCTCGATCCCAATTCCGATCCCAATGCAAGTCAATGGGATTTTTTTTATTAATCGGAGATCGGATTTTAAAAACAATCCTATTCACTATACAGCCTGGAATTTAACAATTGAACGATTTAATTGTTACAATCCACGCTGTGTAGTGAGTCACTAATTAGCCAGAGGATTTTTTTTTTAATCCTCTGGCTACTTAGTCCCCCCTGGTGTCCACTTACCTGCAGAGATGGCTGCTCCGGTGTTCTTCTTTGCCTCGCTGCCGCTCCACGCTGCTCTTCTCGCCTCGCTGCCCCCTGCCTCCCAGGTTAGGAGATTGTGGGCGGGTTAGGAGATTGTGGGCGGGTACTGGGAGGGGAGACGTCACATCTCCCTGCCCTGTATCCGCCCACACTCTCCTAAACCACAAGCCCCGTCTTCCTAGCTCTTTAAACACTAACCTGGGACGCAGGGGGCAGCGAGGCGAGAAGAGCAGCGTGGAGGGCCAGCGAGGCGAAGGAGAACAAGAACACCGGGCACTGGGCCAGCCATCTCTGGAGGTAAGTAGCTACTAGAGATGTTAGTTTAGTCTCCCATTAGAATGAATGGAGGCAGCCGGCGCGCAGGGGGTTAAGGCTGTGTGCCGGCTGCTTTCATTCATTCCTATGGAACCGCAGCGGAGCCTTCACACTGAATATACACTGTATACTCAGTGTGAAGGCTAAGCAAAGCATTGTGGGAAATAGTACCGATCTCGATCCCACCTAAAAAGACCATGTTCGGGATTCCGATCGTGATCCTGAATTTTTCACGATCGCTCAACCCTATCTACAAGTCGATGGCGTTTTTACAAGTTCACATCTGCATCAGAGTTTCCGTTGGAGACTTTGTTACAAAAACCACCAGAAATTGGGGCAGAGAAGAGGCCTGCACAGAGGACTTTTCTCTCAGCTGGCTTCAGTTTAGGAATGGAGGACACCCGATGGACCTGATGGACCCCGTTACACTGATGTCCATCTGTAACCACTAAAACAGCGTCCGGCTCACCGTTGTTCTGGTCCTTTGGAGGACCCGAATGACAGAGATCCTAGTGCAGATGTGGACTTGTATTGTGCTTTAAAATACTGCAGAATCTATAGTGAAAATACCTCAGGTGGGAATTCACCCTAAAAGGCAGAGCCAAGTATTCCCCACCTAATTCCAATGCAGAAAATCTGCAAAAGTAGTGTGAACATATACAAGGGTGCCAGTAATCTTGTCCAGTGGATAGACACCACCTAGTACAGGATTCCTATTTGGTGCCTTCAGGGTGCTTAGGGTAACCCAAGAAACTCCCCCTGCTTTTGAATGGATTGGCTGAGCGAATGGGGAATGTCTCCGATGAGTGGGACACCCTGGGGTAGATTTATTAAGACTGGCATACTGTACGTCAGTCTTAGTGAAGGACTTAACTACCTCTTCATAAATTAGTTGGACATCCCATTATCAGAATGGAAATGGCGTCCATCATAACTCACGTGAGAACACTGGCATCAGTTCTAATGGATATGTCAGGCAGAAACTCCCAAAAACTTGCACGGGTCAGGAGTTTGTGGTACATGTTTGGCACAAAAACAAGAGCCTTACGCCAAATGTCATTCCTCTATACCAGTGATGGCGAACCTATGGCACGCGTGCCAGAGAGGGCACGCAGAGCCCTCTCTGCTGGCACACGTACCGTCGCCAAGATCACTCACTAACAGGGAATCCGGTACAGGATTCCCCGTTAGTGAGCGATCGCCGCTGCTTTCAGCTGTGTGCGCATTTCCACACACAGTGTAGGCCGCGTGCTACACTGCTTGCAGAGTGTATAACCTCTGCCCCTACGCCGGCGTGATGACGTCATCAGCGCCTGTAGCAGGAGGACGCGGACGCTCTTCGTGGGACTGCCGCCATCAGGTAAGTATTTTAAACTGCTGAGTGGGGGCCACAGCTGTGCAGTGGGGTATATAATATGTGTGGGGGCTACAGGTGGAGCATGTAATGTGTGTAGGGGCCACATGTGGAGCATATAATGTGTGGGGGACAGCAATAGGGTATATAATATGTGTAGGGGCCAGCAATGGGGCATATAACATGTGTGGGGGCCAGCAATGGGGCATATAATGTGTGTGGGGGCCAGCAGTGGGGCATATAATGTGTGTGGGGGGCCACAGGTGGGGCATATAATATGTGTGGGGGCCAGCAGTGGAGAATATAATATGTGCGGGACCCACAGTGGAGCATATAATGCTGTGGTGGAGCACCTAATACTGGGGAGGGGTTTACTGTGGAGCATTTACTACTGTGTGGAGGCCCATTGTGAAGACTATAATACTGTGGAGGGGACAACAGTGCGGCATATTGTATTGTGTGGCAGCCACTGTGGAGCATATTATGCCTACCTAGCAACATATCTGTTTGGAACCTAAGATATTTGTCTGGCAGATGCTGAAGAGACGTGTCTTGACTGGAAGAAGTCAGACAGACGGAAAAGGAAAGAGGACGACTCTGATTAGAAAATACATCACCTGTGAGTCACTGGATATAACTGCAATCCTTTATATGTTATGCTCATCCTGTGTAGTGCTGGTATTTACATTGGTTATACTCAATAACAGTATTTTGTATTAGTCAGTCACTGTGTGATGGTAATGTGTTTCTGGTGCGCCGCTATTATTTGGCCCTTGTATACTGGTATTATTGTCAATGTTGGTCTGTGTATAATTGTACATTGTTTCATATAAGTATGGTAGTATTAATCAGTCCCTGTGGGCTGGTAATGTGTTTCTGGTTATTATTTGGCCCTTGTATACTGGTATCAATGTTGCTCTGTGTATAGTTGTTTGTACATTTTCGTATAAGTATGGTAGTATTGTCCAGTTGCTGTGTGGTGGAATTATCAGAAAGCACACTGATGGTGGTTTAACAAGTTAAATAATGATAACAACAGTGGTAGCTGTGAGTATTGGATTGTTCTAATCACCATAACTCACTTTGGCTGCATTCACACGGAGTAAACGCTGGCGTTTTTTGTGTGTTTTTTGCACATAGCGCCGCGTTTACGCCGCGTAGCGTCGCGTTAACGCCGCGTATACGCCGCGTTAACGCCGGGCAACGCCACCGCTAAATAGCGCGGCGTTAACGCGGCGTATACGCGGCGTTAACGCGACGCTACGCGGCGTAAACGCGGCGCTATGTGCAAAAAACACACAAAAAACGCCAGCGTTTACTCCGTGTGAATGCAGCCTTAGGCTGAGTTCACACAGTTTTTTGGTCAGGAATTTGGTCAGGAATCCGCCTCAAAAAAAGCTTGTTTTGGAGGCTGAATTTGAGGCAAATTCATGACCAAAAAAACTGTGTGAACTCAGCCTAATAGACTGTTGGTTCAGGGAATATCTAATAGTGTTAGTTATTCTGATAGGGATAGATTTATAGTGGGTGCTTCATTTTTTTTTTTTTTTTTTTTAATTTTATGTTTTTGTAGACTCCGAATCTTGAACACCCAAAAATGAGTTCAGCAAAAAAAACAAAAACCGATAGTGGAAGATCATTCCAAGAGGGCTGGACACAGTAATTTGGAGTTATTGAACGCAATGGGAAGGCGTTATGTATTCTGTGTAATGAGAGCATTGTGTGTCGAACGTCAAGTGTCAGACGTCATTTTGACACCAACCACAAAAATGTTGCCAAACTTAGCGAAACTGAAAGAAAAGAGTTTCTTGAAGGGAAATTGCAGAAATATAATTCCCAGTCTCTTAGTTTTTGCAACTATCTTTCTGGAACCAATTACCTGACAGCTGCCAGTTTTCAAATTTCACTGTGCCTAGTAAAACATGGTAAGCCGCTATCTGATGGGGATGTTTTCAAAGCGGCCATGTTATCAGGAAGTAATTCTCTTTTTCATGATTTCCCAAACAAGGATAAAATTGTTCAACGCATCTCTGAAATGCCACTTAGCAGAAATACTGTTAAAGATCGAGTTCAGCGCATGACAAGTGATGTTAGTCAGCAGCTCACCACTGACTTACAGAAGGCAGCCTGTTACTCCATGTGCTTGGATGAAAGCACAGATATAAATAATCATGCAAGGCTAGCAATAATTTTGCGTTATGCTGTTGGTGACATCATGAGAGAAGAGCTGGTGAAACTGGTATCTTTGCCTAAAAGAACACAAGGGATAGATATCTACAATGCTGTGATGGAAACTTTTTTGTCTCAAGACATAAGACCAGAAAAAGTGGTTTCGGTTACTAGTAGAGATGAGCGAACACTAAAATGTTCGAGGTTCGAAATTCGATTCGAACAGCCGCTCAATGTTCGTGTGTTCGAACGGGTTTCGAACCCCATTATAGTCTATGGGGAACAGATACTCGTTAAGGGGGAAACCCAAATCCGTGTCTGGAGGGTCACCAAGTCCACTATGACACCCCAGGAAATGATGCCAACACCTCTGGAATGACACTGGGACAGCAGGGGAAGCATGTCTGGGGGCATCTAACACACCAAAGACCCTCTATTACCCCAACATCACAGCCTAACAACTACACACTTTACACACTCAATACCACCTCTCTGACAGTAGGAAAACACCTTGAAACATGTGTATTTGGCACTTGCAGTGAGGAGAGCTTGTCACCAGCAGTGAATTTGGCCCTTGTAGTAAGTTGAGGTTGGCACCAACATTTGTTTTGAAAATCAGGGTGGATTGAGCCTCTAACCAGCAGAGTTTGGGCAAATTCATGGTGGAGGGAGCCTCTAAAAACCCCAGTTTGGACCAATTCATGGTGGAGGGAGACTCTAAAAACCCCAGTTTGGACCAATTCATGGTGGAGGGAGACTCTAAAAACCCCAGTTTGGACCAATTCATGGTGGAGGGAGCCTCTAAAAACCCCAGTTTGGACCAATTCATGGTGGAGGGAGCCTCTAACCAGCCCAGTTTGGACCAATTAATGGTGGAGGGAGCCTCTAAACAGCCAAGTTTTGGGAAATTCATGGTGGAGGGAGCCTCTAACCAGCCCAGTTTGGACCAATTCATGGTGGAGGGAGCCTCTAAACAGCCCAGTTTGGGCAAATTCATGGTGGAGGGAGCCTCTAACCAGCCCAGTTTGGACCAATTAATGGTGGAGGGAGCCTCTAAACAGCCCAGTTTGGACCAATTAATGGTGGAGGGAGCCTCTAACCAGCCCAGTTTGGACCAATTAATGGTGGAGGGAGCCTCTAACCAGCCCAGTTTGGACCAATTAATGGTGGAGGGAGCCTCTAACCAGCCCAGTTTGGACCAATTAATGGTGGAGGGAGCCTCTAAACAGCCAAGTTTTGGGAAATTCATGGTGGAGGGAGCCTCTAACCAGCCCAGTTTGGACCAATTCATGGTGGAGGGAGCCTCTAAACAGCCCAGTTTGGGCAAATTCATGGTGGAGGGAGCCTCTAAAAAACCCAGTTTGGACCAATTCATGGTGGAGGGAGCCTCTAATTAGCCCAGTTTGGACCAATTAATTGTGGAGGGAGCCTCTAACCAGCCCAGTTTGGACCAATTAATGGTGGAGGGAGCCTCTAACCACCCCAGTTTGGGCAAATTCATGGTGGAGGGAGCCTCTAACCAGCCCAGTTTGGACCAATTAATGGTGGAGGGAGCCTCTAACCAGCCCAGTTTGGACCAATTAATGGTGGAGGGAGCCTCTAATTAGCCCAGTTTGGACCAATTAATTGTGGAGGGAGCCTCTAACCAGCCCAGTTTGGACCAATTCATGGTGGAGGGAGCCTCTAATTAGCCCAGTTTGGACCAATTAATTGTGGAGGGAGCCTCTAACCAGCCCAGTTTGGACCAATTAATGGTGGAGGGAGCCTCTAAAAAACCCAGTTTGGACCAATTCATGGTGGAGGGAGCCTCTAATTAGCCCAGTTTGGACCAATTAATTGTGGAGGGAGCCTCTAACCAGCCCAGTTTGGACCAATTAATGGTGGAGGGAGCCTCTAAAAAACCCAGTTTGGACCAATTCATGGTGGAGGGAGCCTCTAATTAGCCCAGTTTGGACCAATTAATTGTGGAGGGAGCCTCTAACCAGCCCAGTTTGGACCAATTAATGGTGGAGGGAGCCTCTAACCACCCCAGTTTGGACCAATTCATGGTGGAGGGAGCCTCTAACCACCCCAGTTTGGACCAATTCATGGTGGAGGGAGCCTCTAAACAGCCCAGTTTGGGCAAATTCATGGTGGAGGGAGCCTCTAACCAGCAGAGTTGGGGGAAATCAGGGTGGAGGGAGCCTAGTATTAGCAGAATTGTGCAACGCTTATGGTGGATGAGTATGAGGATGCGGAGGAATTGGAGAGGTTGAGTACAGACATGGAGTTTCATGTTGGGGTGCTTTACACAGGTGGGCACAAAAATGACGGCTCTACCCAGTGGTGGTTCATTTTTATCAAAGTGAGCCGGTCGGCACTCTCAGCTGACAGACGGGTGCGCTTGTCAGTGATGATGCCACCGGCTGCACTGAACACCCTCTCAGATAGGACGCTGGCGGCAGGACAGGACAGCACCTCCAAGGCATATAGGGCAAGTTCAAGCCACAGGTCCAACTTCGACACCCAATACGTGTAGGGCGCAGAGGGGTCGGAGAGGACAGGGCTGTGGTCGGAAAGGTATTCCCGCAACATGCGCCTATACTTCTCACGCCTGGTGACACTAGGACCCTCCGTGGCGGCACTTTGGCGAGGGGGTGCCATCAAGGTGTCCCAGACCTTAGACAGTGTGCCCCTCGTTTGTGTGGACCGGTGAGAACTTGGTTGCCTACTGGAGGAACTGCCCTCCCTGCCGCCAACGTCACATGCTGGAAACATCTCCATCATATTCTGCACCAATTGCCTGTGGCAAGCATTGATGCGATTGGCCCTCCCCTCTACCGGAATAAAAGACGAGATGTTGTTTTTATACCGGGGGTCAAGGATAGCAAAGATCCAGTACTGGTTGTCCTCCATGATTTTGACAATACGCTTGTCGGTTGTAAAGCACCCCAACATGAACTCAGCCATGTCTGCCACAGTGTTAGTTGGCATGACTCCTCTGGCCCCACCGGAAAGTTCAATCTCCATTTCCTCCTCATCCTCCATGTCTACCCATCCGCGCTGCAACAATGGGACGATTCGAAGTTGCCCGGAAGCCTCCTGTATCACCATCACATCATCGGACAACTCTTCTTCCTCCTCCTCCTCCTCCTCCTCCTCCATTAAACGCAGTGAAGCGGACAGATGTGTGGACCTACTCTCCAGCTGTGACGGATCGGATGCTATCCCTAACTCCTCTGTGTGATCTGAGTTATCCCTGATGTCAATCAGAGATTCTCTCAGAACACACAAGAGCGGGATTGTAAGGCTCACCATCGCATCCTCAGAGCTCACCCTCCTTGTGGACTCCTCAAAGACCCGTAGGATGTCACAAAGGTCTCTCATCCATGGCCACTCATGGATGTGAAACTGAGGCAGCTGACTTTGTGGCACCCTAGGGTTTTGTAGCTGGTATTCCATCAAAGGTCTCTGCTGCTCAACCACTCTATTCAACATCTGAAACGTTGAGTTCCAGCGTGTGGGGACGTCGCACAAAAGCCGGTGTTGTGGCACATGCAGGCGTTGCTGGAGAGATTTTAAGCTAGCAGCGGCTACTGTCGACTTGCGAAAGTGGGCGCACATGCGCCGCACTTTCACCAGTAGCTCTGGAACATTGGGGTAGCTCTTTAGGAAACGTTGCACCACTAGGTTGAAGACGTGGGCCAGGCATGGAACATGTTGGAGTCCGGCAAGCTCCAGAGCTGCTACCAGGTTCCGGCCGTTATCACAAACGACCATGCCTGGGCCCAGGTGCAGCGGCTCAAACCATATTGCCGTCTCATCGAGGAGGGCATCCCTCACCTCGGAGGCAGTGTGCTGTCTGTCCCCCAAGCTGATCAGCTTCAGCACAGCCTGCTGACGTCTACCAACGCCAGTGCTGCAACGTTTCCAACTCGTAGCTGGGGTCAATCTAACAGCGGAGGAGGAGGCGGTGGCGGAGGAGGAGGCGGTGGCGGAGGAGGAGGCGGTAGAGGAGGAGGAGGAGGAGGGGGGTGTTCTTCTCGTGTCCCTGCCAGGAATGTTAGGCGGGGAGACGAGGTACACCGGGCCAGTTTGGGAAGCAGTCCCAGCCTCAACTACATTCACCCAGTGTGCCGTCAGTGAAATGTAGCGTCCCTGTCCGCATGCACTTGTCCACGCGTCGGTGGTCAAGTGGACCTTTGTGCAAAGCGCGGAACTAAGGGCCCGCCTGATGTTGAGTGACACGTGCTGGTGCAAGGCGGGGACGGCACACCGGGAGAAGTAGTGACGGCTAGGGACGGCATAGCGAGGTGCCGCAGTTGCCATCAGGTCCAGGAAGGCGGGAGTTTCAACAAGCCGGAACGCCAACATCTCCTGGGCCAGCAGTTTAGCGATGTTGGCGTTCAAGGCTTGCGCGTGTGGGTGGTTAGCAGTGTATTTCTGCCGCCGCTCCAATGTCTGAGAGATGGTGGGTTGTTGTAAAGAAACGCCTGATGGTGCCTTTGATGGTGCAGGAGAAGGAGATAAGACAGGACCAGGGGAGGATGAGGTAGAAGTCAACAAAGTGGCGGAGGCAGATGAAGTGGTGTCCTGGCTCGTCCTCTGGAGTGCATCGCCAGCACAGTCAGCAGTGGCAGTGGCAGAGGCAGAGGCAGAGGCAGTGGCAGTGGCGTGAACGGCAGTCGGCCTTTGTCCTGCCGTTGCTGCCTGCCACTGATTCCAGTGCTTGGATTCCAAATGACGGCGCATTGAAGTGGTGGACAGGTTGCTCTTCTCAGAGCCCCTAATCAATTTCGAGAGGCAAATTGTGCAGACAACACTATATCTGTCCTCGGCGCATTCCTTGAAAAAACTCCACACCTTCGAGAAACGTGCCCTCGAGGTGGGAGTTTTTCGGGGCTGGGTACGAACTGGAACATCTTGGGAGATTCCGGGTGTGGCCTGGCTTCGCCTAAGCTGCTGACCTCTGCCTCTGCCTCTAGCTACCCTTTTTGGTGCTGCACCTGCCTCAACATCCACACTACTTTCCCCGCTTGACATCCCCCCTGTCCAGGTCGGGTCAGTGTCCTCATCATCCACCACTTCCTCTTCCAACTCCTGTCTCATCTCCTCCTCCCGCACAATGCGCCGGTCAACTGGATGCCCTGACGGCAACTGCGTCACATCATCGTCGATGAGGGTGGGTTGCTGGTCATCCACCACCAAATCGAACGGAGATGGAGGAGACTCTAGTGTTTGAGCATCTGGATACAGATGCTCCTCTGTTAGGTTCGTGGAATCGTGACGTGGAGAGGCAGGTTGAGGGACAATGAAAGGAGCGGAGAACAGCTCTGGGGAGCAGGGACAGTTTGGGTTATTGTTCTGTAAAGCTTCGGAATTTTGGGAGGAAGGAAGACAAGACTGTTGGGTAATAGGAGGAGAGGAGGCAGAGTCTGACTGGCTGCTGGACAATGTGCTGTAAGCGTTCTCTGACAGCCATTGCAAGACCTGTTCCTGGTTCTCGGGCCTACTAAGGTTTGTACCCTGCAGTTTAGTTAATGTGGCAAGCAACCCTGGCACTGTGGAGTGGCGCAATGCTTGCTGCCCCACAGGAGTAGGCACGGGACGCCCTGTGGCTTCACTGCTACCTTGCTCCCCAGAACCATTCCCCCGACCTCGCCCACGGCCTCGTCCACGTCCCTTTCCGGGAGCCTTGCGCATTTTGAATTCCTAGTTAGAAATTGGCACTGTATACCAGTAGTAAAAATTGTGGGTGCACGTAACCCCAATATATTCTTTGAATTCCCAGTCAGAAACTGGCACTATATGGCAGTAGCAAGAAATGAGGGTATTTGTATTCCCAATATACTCTTTGAATTCCCAGTCAGACAATGGCACTGTATACCAGTAGTAAAAATTGTGGGTGCACGTAACCCCAATATATTCTTTGAATTCCCAGTCAGACACTGGCACTATATGGCAGTAGCAAGAAATGAGGGTATTTGTATTCCCAATATATTCTTTGAATTCCCAGTCAGACAATGGCACTGTATACCAGTAGTAAAAATTGTGGGTGCACGTAACCCCAATATATTCTTTGAATTACCAGTCAGAAACTGGCACTATATGGCAGTAGCAAGAAATGAGGGTATTTATAACCCCAATATATTCTTTGAATTCCCAGTCAGACAATGGCACTGTATACCAGTAGTAAAAATTGTGGGTGCACGTAACCCCAATATATTCTTTGAATTCCCAGTCAGAAACTGGCACTATATGGCAGTAGCAAGAAATGAGGGTATTTATAACCCCAATATATTCTTTGAATTCCCAGTCAGACAATGGCACTGTATACCAGTAGTAAAAATTGTGGGTGCACGTAACCCCAATATATTCTTTGAATTCCCAGTCAGAAACTGGCACTATATGGCAGTAGCAAGAAATGAGGGTATTTGTATTCCCAATATACTCTTTGAATTCCCAGTCAGACAATGGCACTGTATACCAGTAGTAAAAATTGTGGGTGCACGTAACCCCAATATATTCTTTGAATTCCCAGTCAGACACTGGCACTATATGGCAGTAGCAAGAAATGAGGGTATTTGTATTCCCAATATACTCTTTGAATTCCCAGTCAGACAATGGCACTGTATACCAGTAGTAAAAATTGTGGGTGCACGTAACCCCAATATATTCTTTGAATTCCCAGTCAGAAACTGGCACTATATGGCAGTAGCAAGAAATGAGGGTATTTGTATTCCCAATATACTCTTTGAATTCCCAGTCAGACAATGGCACTGTATACCAGTAGTAAAAATTGTGGGTGCACGTAACCCCAATATATTCTTTGAATTCCCAGTCAGACACTGGCACTATATGGCAGTAGCAAGAAATGAGGGTATTTGTATTCCCAATATACTCTTTGAATTCCCAGTCAGACAATGGCACTGTATACCAGTAGTAAAAATTGTGGGTGCACGTAACCCCAATATATTCTTTGAATTACCAGTCAGAAACTGGCACTATATGGCAGTAGCAAGAAATGAGGGTATTTATAACCCCAATATATTCTTTGAATTCCCAGTCAGACAATGGCACTGTATACCAGTAGTAAAAATTGTGGGTGCACGTAACCCCAATATATTCTTTGAATTCCCAGTCAGAAACTGGCACTATATGGCAGTAGCAAGAAATGAGGGTATTTGTATTCCCAATATACTCTTTGAATTCCCAGTCAGACAATGGCACTGTATACCAGTAGTAAAAATTGTGGGTGCACGTAACCCCAATATATTCTTTGAATTCCCAGTCAGACACTGGCACTATATGGCAGTAGCAAGAAATGAGGGTATTTGTATTCCCAATATATTCTTTGAATTCCCAGTCAGACAATGGCACTGTATACCAGTAGTAAAAATTGTGGGTGCACGTAACCCCAATATATTCTTTGAATTACCAGTCAGAAACTGGCACTATATGGCAGTAGCAAGAAATGAGGGTATTTATAACCCCAATATATTCTTTGAATTCCCAGTCAGACAATGGCACTGTATACCAGTAGTAAAAATTGTGGGTGCACGTAACCCCAATATATTCTTTGAATTCCCAGTCAGAAACTGGCACTATATGGCAGTAGCAAGAAATGAGGGTATTTATAACCCCAATATATTCTTTGAATTCCCAGTCAGACAATGGCACTGTATACCAGTAGTAAAAATTGTGGGTGCACGTAACCCCAATATATTCTTTGAATTCCCAGTCAGAAACTGGCACTATATGGCAGTAGCAAGAAATGAGGGTATTTGTATTCCCAATATACTCTTTGAATTCCCAGTCAGACAATGGCACTGTATACCAGTAGTAAAAATTGTGGGTGCACGTAACCCCAATATATTCTTTGAATTCCCAGTCAGACACTGGCACTATATGGCAGTAGCAAGAAATGAGGGTATTTGTATTCCCAATATACTCTTTGAATTCCCAGTCAGACAATGGCACTGTATACCAGTAGTAAAAATTGTGGGTGCACGTAACCCCAATATATTCTTTGAATTACCAGTCAGAAACTGGCACTATATGGCAGTAGCAAGAAATGAGGGTATTTATAACCCCAATATATTCTTTGAATTCCCAGTCAGACAATGGCACTGTATACCAGTAGTAAAAATTGTGGGTGCACGTAACCCCAATATATTCTTTGAATTCCCAGTCAGACACTGGCACTATATGGCAGTAGCAAGAAATGAGGGTATTTATAACCCCAATATATTCTTTGAATTCCCAGTCAGACAATGGCACTGTATACCAGTAGTAAAAATTGTGGGTGCACGTAACCCCAATATATTCTTTGAATTCCCAGTCAGAAACTGGCACTATATGGCAGTAGCAAGAAATGAGGGTATTTGTATTCCCAATATACTCTTTGAATTCCCAGTCAGACAATGGCACTGTATACCAGTAGTAAAAATTGTGGGTGCACGTAACCCCAATATATTCTTTGAATTCCCAGTCAGAAACTGGCACTATATGGCAGTAGCAAGAAATGAGGGTATTTGTATTCCCAATATACTCTTTGAATTCCCAGTCAGACAATGGCACTGTATACCAGTAGTAAAAATTGTGGGTGCACGTAACCCCAATATATTCTTTGAATTCCCAGTCAGACACTGGCACTATATGGCAGTAGCAAGAAATGAGGGTATTTGTATTCCCAATATACTCTTTGAATTCCCAGTCAGACAATGGCACTGTATACCAGTAGTAAAAATTGTGGGTGCACGTAACCCCAATATATTCTTTGAATTACCAGTCAGAAACTGGCACTATATGGCAGTAGCAAGAAATGAGGGTATTTATAACCCCAATATATTCTTTGAATTCCCAGTCAGACAATGGCACTGTATACCAGTAGTAAAAATTGTGGGTGCACGTAACCCCAATATATTCTTTGAATTCCCAGTCAGAAACTGGCACTATATGGCAGTAGCAAGAAATGAGGGTATTTGTATTCCCAATATACTCTTTGAATTCCCAGTCAGACAATGGCACTGTATACCAGTAGTAAAAATTGTGGGTGCACGTAACCCCAATATATTCTTTGAATTCCCAGTCAGACACTGGCACTATATGGCAGTAGCAAGAAATGAGGGTATTTGTATTCCCAATATATTCTTTGAATTCCCAGTCAGACAATGGCACTGTATACCAGTAGTAAAAATTGTGGGTGCACGTAACCCCAATATATTCTTTGAATTACCAGTCAGAAACTGGCACTATATGGCAGTAGCAAGAAATGAGGGTATTTGTATTCCCAATATATTCTTTGAATTCCCAGTCAGACAATGGCACTGTATACCAGTAGTAAAAATTGTGGGTGTATATAGCCCCAATTCTATTGCTAGGGGACTTGCAGGGTATTTCTGGGGTGAAGGTGGGGGGGCACACCGTTGGAACGGGTATCGGGGTATATATCGGGTATACGGGAATACACTGACAGTGTATTCCATTCAGGATCCTGGGAAAGCTGGGTTGCGGCGATTGAGCCCGTCAGTGCCACGTTACACTGACAAGCTTCTCCCTGGAATTTAGCTCTTACAAGAGCTGTTGGTTGTCTTCTCCTTCCTATCCTAGCCTGTCCCTGCCTACCCAGAATCTAAGCCCTAGCTAGCTGGACGGAAACCTCCGTCCTCGGTGAATTGCAAGCTCAGAATGACGCGAAGCTGGGCGTCGCTGTTCTTTTAAATTAGAGGTCACATGTTTTCGGCAGCCAATGGGTTTTGCCTACTTTTTTCAACGTCACCGGTGTCGTAGTTCCTGTCCCACCTACCCAGCGCTGTTATTGGAGCAAAAAAGGCGCCAGGGAAGGTGGGAGGGGAATCGAGTAATGGCGCACTTTACCACGCGGTGTTCGATTCGATTCGAACATGCCGAACAGCCTAATATCCGATCGAACATGAGTTCGATAGAACACTGTTCGCTCATCTCTAGTTACTAGTGATGGGGCACCTTCTATGGTGGGGGTAACATCTGGTTTTGTACAGTTCTTTGTTAAAGAAGTAAAACATCAAGTCATTCAGTTTCATTGCATTATACATCAAGAAGCTCTTTGTGCAAGGGAAAGCAGCAAAAAATTTGATGATGTCCTCAAAGATGTCACAAAAATGGTGAATTACATCATGGCTCGTGCTCTGAATTGTCGACAGTTTGAAGCACTTCTTGAAGAGGTTCATGCACAGTATAATTGCTTGCTCATGTACAATAATGTCCGGTGGCTAAGCAGAGGTCAAGTCTTGGAGCGATTTGTAGCCTGCTTGGATGAAATTAGGCTGTTTATGAGTGAAAAAGGGGAGGAATATCCACAGCTCATGGATATAGTCTGGCTTACCAACCTCATGTTTTTTACCGATTTTACACTTCACTTCAATGTACTGAACAAACAACTGCAAGGTGTAGGGAAAACGGCAGAAAGGATGTTTTGTGATATCAAAACATTTGAGAGAAAACTGCAGGTTTTTGAAAGAGACCTTGAAAGTGGGCAACTGAAATATTTTCCAAATCTAAAAATGCATTTAGAAAATTCTACAACTTTTGCAGACAATCCTACAAGCCATCAGGAAGTCTACCAGGAATTTTCTAACATTGTATCAGCTGCAAAGGAGAATTTTAGTAACAGATTTTTACAGTTCCGCAAGATGGAGACAACCCTGTGTTTTCTTACGTCTCCAGATAAAACCAAATTTGAAGAACTTGATCTTTCGTGTGTACACTGGTTAGATTTAGAAAACCTGGAAATGGAGTTATTGGAATTTCAAGAAAGCTCTATCTGGAAAAATAAATTCCATGACCTGCGTGAAACACTCGAGAAAATAGAAGGAATGACAATGGACAGCGCAGTTAGTTCTGAAAATGAAATCCTTAAAGTGTGGAATTCTCTTCCAATTAATTTTAAGTCAATGAAAACACTTGGGATTGCTTTCCTTTCTTTGTTTGGATCATCTTATGCTTGTGAGCAGTTGTTTTCAGCTTTGAATTACATCAAATCTGACACCAGAAATAGACTGACAGATGACCTGAGTGCTGCATGCGTTGCTCTCAAACTTACAACGTATGAACCAAGAATAGACAAGTTATCAGCATGCATGCAACAGCAAAGATCACATTAATTGTTCAAAAGTTATGCCAAATCCAATCTTTTACATTACAGTATAAAGTTGTTTGTATTATTGAAAATTCTGTTAAACCCTATTAACACGACTGTATTTTGAGGGTCTGTAGCTGTCCACCATTGTGAATCTGCGATTGCAGACAGTTTATTGGGGCTGTTCACACGTCCTGTTCTTTTGCGGTCTGGTGTTTGAGTGCAAAGAAATTGGGCATCTCTTGCAGACAGCAAACATGACTACGGTTGTGTTAATTGGGCCTTGTTGTGTTTTTCTTTTAAGACCAAAGATGTTAATGTATGCATTGTTTTTTCCAAAATAAAACGTCAGTATTAAGGTTAAATTGGTGTGTTGGCACTTTGCAATACATTATCGGGTTTCGCGTTGCAGTTTGGGCACTCGGTCTCCTAAAGGTTCGCCATCACTGCTCTATACCATAAACCTGATTGATCAATTTCCACTGGTGGGGATACATTAGACTGAGAAGTCGGCGCCATTTTACAAAAATAAAGAGGGAATGGGAACAACAGGCCACCAGTTACCTTAAAGAGGTATTCGTTACAAAAAGTTACTTGCTCAGGGTCGGACTGGCCTGCCGGAGTATTGGGGAATCCCCCGGTAGGCCCCAGCCTGGACTATTAAGACTTCATTATGGGGCCTTTATGGGGCCCTACCGGACCTCCACTGCCTTTTCTTTAGTAGACAGTGGAGGTTCGGTAAGGCGTCTGCCCAGGGCTGCTGTCAGCACCCGGGCAAGTCACTGTGAGGTATGAAGGGAGAGAGACGTGCTGCAGAAGGGCTGAAGGACCTGTGATGATGTCATATGTGGGCGGAGCTACACGGATCATACAGAACAGTGTTACACAGGAAGATGAATCGGCCGGGAACAGACTGATGGAAGGAAGAGAGAAGAGACAGCATGTGTGGTGAGTAAGAGGGAGACATGGAGGGCAGGCTGTGTGAGCAAGAGGGAATACATGGAGGGCAGGCTGTGTGAGCAAGAGGGGATACATGGAGGTGCAGGCTGTGTGAGCAAGAGGGGATACATGGAGGTGCAGGCTGTGTAAGTAATAGGAGAGACATGGAGGTGCAGGCTGTGTGGGGGATGGGCACTATGAGCATATAATACTGTTTGGGGGCCACTGTGGTGCACATAATAATGTTTGGGGGTCACTATGGAGTACCTAATTCTGTTTGGGGGCCTCTGTGGTGCACATAATAATGTTTGGGGGCCTCTGTGGTGCACATAATACTGTATGGGGGTCACTATGGAGCACATAATACTGTTTGGGGGCCACGTTGTACTGTATGGGGGTCACTATGGAGCATGTTGTACTGTCCCACTATTGCTTACATGTGGGGCGCCGCGCTGCTTTTTCAATGTATTCTTGATAACTGCAGTTGTAGGTACTAAAGCTGTATCTCTTTCAAGTATCTGAGATATTGCTTTAGCGCCCATAACCACCACTATCAAGAATTCGCTCTAGTAAGGGGATAGGGGACCACGGACAAAAGTTTGTACCCAGGCCCACAAAACATTAGTTACACCAATGGCGGCTGCTCTGGGTCCAGGCACCGCCATTAATATACCTTATTTCTAACTAGATGGACTGTGCTGATACACAGACGTCCTGCACTTGGATGTAAAGTGAGCGACTCCGTTCATCAGGATCGCAGGTAGGTGAGTATAACTCTTTTTTTTAGCTTAGTTGTGGGTATTTTAATAGTACAAGGGGTTGTTTGGAGGGGAAAATTATAATTATAAGGAGGGGGCATTATGGACATAAGGGGGGGTCACTTATATAAGGGTTATTAGGGGACATTAGGAATACAGGGGGAGGCTATATTAGGAGGCATTATGAATATAAGGGGGTGGTCATTGATATAAGGGGTCATTAGGGGTGCAGTATTTGTCAGGGGGAATCAGGGGCATACTATGAGGGGGCAAGTAATTTAATGAAAGTGGCACTTGGGCTTTATTAAGACTAATGCCTGACGTCGCAAACTGCAACAAAATAGCGCTGCAGGAAAAACCGCAGCAGCAACGCATTGTGTTTTTTTCCCGCAGCGCTTTTCACTTTCTGCTTCCATTACACCTCTAGGGAAACCATCAGTGTTTTCGCAGGTATAAGTGATATTCCAGCGATTTCCAAAACCCCAATGGTTTGGGAAATCGCAGCATATTCACTGCACATAATTTTCCACAATGTGTGGATTGGATTTGCTAGAATCCCATTCACATTGCAGGAACTGTCGGCTTTTCCCGTGGTGTTTTCGCCATATGAAACCCCATTCACACTTTGCGGTAAAATAAGATACATGCTGTAATTTCCAAAGCAGTCTTGGTTTTAGAGTTAGACATTGCAGCATGCCTATGGAAATTCTGGCGGTTTCGATATAATTGAAGCAGAAAATACAGAGGAAAGCTCTGCAAACTTTCTGTGCAAAGGGCTGCAGGAAGAAACGTGATGCGTCATGGACGCGGTTTTTCCCGCAGCGCTTTTTTGCTGCAGGACACCACGTGGGGCCTTAGGCTTAAGGAGTTTTCCAGTTCATTTATATTGATGATCTATTCTCAGAATAAATCATCAATAAGAGATAAGTGACCCCCTGATCAGCTGTATGAAGGGGCCATGGTGCCTGTTTATGTCACACGCTGTCTGTTTATAGTGACCGTGTGGTGTAATTACAGCCTTGTCACATAGACGCTTATAGGACGAGGCTGTAGTTACATGACATGGCCACTATGAGATGTACGACACTGTGTAAACAGAGAAGGGGTCACGGCGCTTGCACAGATACCACGATTCACTCAAACAGCTGATTCATCTCTCATTATTACACCTCAGCCACAGAGGCGTAAAAACAACAAAAAAAAAACACACTCGCCTGTCCCCAGCACCCTGTTGTCCTCCGCCTCTGTCTGTTCGGTCTCATGGCAACACCTCATTTCTGGAAATTCTGTACCCAATTCCTCTTAGCGGTCACATGAGGTGCAGGACTCCCAGCAAGAAGGTGCCAGCACGAGACTGAATGGACACTGGCGGAGGACAACGGGTTGCTGAGGACGGGTGAGTATGCTTTTTTATTTTATACCTCCCGCCCAGCACATGAGTTGCTCCAATTCCTGGACAATATCTTTAAAGAATTTATCCATGTTTCTAATATTTATGGCCCGTCCTTAGGATAAGCCATCAATATCATCTGTGATGATACAACAGCCAGGACCTCTGCAGATGAGTTTTTTCATTACAGTGCGGCTACAGGTAATGGTGACAATTCTAGGAGCCACGCTGCTCTCTTGTCATACAGGATGTAGCAGTGGGTTTAGGTAGTGCAGTGGTGCACATCGTATGGCAGGCGAGCAGCCGGCTCCTGATATTACCTTTAGCCATCCTGTATCTGTACAACTCATCTACAGGGGTCCTGGCGGTGGGCCCCTAAAAACAATTCCACTGGTGGGCCCTAGACACCCCAGTCCGACCCTGTACTTGCTCATTGGTATGGGTCTGACCACTGGGACCTCACCGATCACAAGAATGGGATTGTTTGGTACACTTGTTTGAGTGAGTAGTCAGAAATACGCCCCCCAGATCCAATAGGACTGCTGGAGAGATAGCCATACAACATTCCACCATCTATGATGGTCCCACTAGAATGAACAGAACAGGGCGCATGTTTTTTGAGCCAACGCTCCAATCAACTTGGGTGCAAACTACATTCTCACGAACGGTGGGGGGCCCAGTGGTTAGCCCAACACCAAACTTATGTAACTATGTATTTATAGTGAACTAGAGGGTCGCTTGGTTCCTTGATTCAGAGCTTTTATATTTTGCATAGTGGTTCAGCAGTGAGTCCGGACGATTGGACTTACTGTTCCATCTGAATTGAGGCATATGGCTTTAAAGCATCCGCATGCAGAGAATGAGCTAATAGCATTCTGTACTAATTGTGGTTCTTGCAGTCAGAAAAGGTGTACGATCCAGCCAAAACACTAAAGCTCCATTTCTATGGTGATCCCGGTGGACAGCAGATGTATGCCGGAGGCAGGCTTCAGTACTGGCACACAATACCCCAGAAGACGCCAGTTCCTGCGGTTCATAATTAATAGTTACAGCAACAAATGTATAAATAACAAGAAATTATTCCGCTCATTGTATGATAACATAGCCGTCTACCAGCTTTTGTTTCTATTGTCTGGGCCAAACGACTATAATATTAAATATATATGAACCTTTAAGTATTAAGAATCCTCGGGTGATGTCATCAGTGGGGTCCCTGACTCAAGAACCCCTAGTGATCACTAGAATATAGGGCGGTCAATAGTACTATAACATCCATGGAAATCTGGAAGCCAATGGAAACCAAAAGGAAACTGCACTGGTTATTCCACTGTGACCGATGGGGAGGGGTGTGTCAGAGTCTAGACCCCACAATGAATATACCTTCAGCAAAACTCCAGGGCATGTTCCAATGGCTCAATGTTTAAAGGACCTCACACCATTTAAATGATTTGTCCATCCCTATACCACTACTGCTCCAATTATGTGCTGCTCTCTTTTTACTGGTCAACCTCAATACATCGAAACTGACTTTCAACCAATTACAGAGTCCTGGTTCTGGTGACAGTAACCTATCTATCTGCAGGGCTGGGGTGATATGCTGGTTCTGGTGACACTAACCTATCTATCTGCAGGGCTGGGGTGATATGCTGGGTCTGGTGACAGTAACCTATCTATCTGCAGGGCTGGGGGGATATGCTGGTTCTGGTGACACTAACCTATCTATCTGCAGGGCTGGAGTGATATGCTGGTTCTGGTGACACTAACCTATCTATCTGGGGGGCTGGGGTGATATGCTGGTTCTGGTGACACTAACCTATCTATCAGGCAGGGCTGGGGTGATATGCTGGTTCTGGTTACAGTAACCTATCTATCTGCAGGGCTGGGGTGATATGCTGGGTCTGGTGACAGTAACCTATCTATCTGCAGGGCTGGGGTGATATGCTGGTTCTGGTGACACTAACCTATCTACCTACAGGGCTGGGGTGATATGCTGGTTCTGGTGACACTAACCTATCTATCTGGGGGGCTGGGGTGATATGCTGGTTCTGGTGACACTAACCTATCTATCAGGCAGGGCTGGGGTGATATGCTGGTTCTGGTTACAGTAACCTATCTATCTGTGGGGCTGGGGTGATATGCTGGTTCTGGTTACAGTAACCTATCTATCTGCAGGGCTGGGGTGATATGCTGGGTCTGGTGACACTAACCTATCTATCTGCAGGGCTGGGGTGATATGCTGGTTCTGGTGACACTAACCTATCTATCTGCAGGGCTAGGGTGATATACTGGGGTCTGGTGACACTAACATATCTATCTGCAGGGCTGGGGTGATATGTTGGGTCTGGTGACACTAACCTATCTATCTGCAGGGCTGGGGTGATATGTTGGTCCTGGTAACACTAACCTATCTATCTGCAGGGCTGGGGTGATATGTTGGTCCTGGTAACACTAACCTATCTATGTGCAGGGCTTGGGTGATATGCTGGTTCTGGTGACACTAACCTATCTATGTGCAGGTTTGGGGTGATATGCTGGTTCTGGTGACACTAACCTATCTATCTGCAGGGCTGGGGTGATATACTGGTTCTGGTGACAGTAGCCTATCTGTCTGCAGGGCTGGGGTGATATGCTGGGTCTGGTGACAGTAACCTATCTATCTGCAGGGCTGGGGTGATATGCTGGTTCTGGTGACACTAACCTATCTATCTGCAGGGCTGGGGTGATATGTTGGTCCTGGTGACATTAACCTATCTATCTGCAGGGCTGGGGTGATATGCTGGGGTCTGGTGACAGTAACCTATCTATCTGTAGGGCTGGGGTGATATACTGGGGTCTGGTGACACTAACCTATCTATCTGCAGGGAGGAAATGGGGAAAGAACAGGACTTATACTCAGCCAAATCGCAGCATCAAATCAGTTTCCAACAAATAGTTTTCTCCACACAATTCAGAAGCTCAGCTCGGAATACACTCCCTCGGTCCGGAGCTTGATGAAGAAATCCAGAATAAAAGTTGATTCCAGCCAAGTTTTGTGGAAAAATTGAAAAAAATTTCTTCTTTATTGATTAAAATACCATAATAAAGATGACAGCACACATCTCAAAGGAGCATGGGCGTCAGACTTGACCTATCTATCTGCAGGGCTAGGGTGATATACTGGGGTCTGGTGACAGTAACCTATCTATCTGCAGGGCTGGGGTGATATGCTGGTTCTGGTGACAGTAACCTATCTATCTGCAGGGCTGGGGTGATATACAGGGGTCTGGTGACACTCCCTTTAAAGGAGCTTTCTATGATTTTCAAATAATGGCTATCCAAATTCTAACAATTCTACGACAAATCTGCATTAAAAACAGTATGTAAGACGAGTGGATTTGCAGCAGATTTTTCGGACATTACTTCAAAGGTCAATCTATCCCTAGATCTACTGACTGGTGGGTATCCTGGGGGTCAGAATCCCCCTATAAATTGAAAATTTCAGAAATCCCTTTTTATATGTATTTTATAAGACTATCCAATACCCCAGAATATTTGATCATCAGGTGCCTTTCATGCTAAATTCAGACTAGAATATTTTTATTATTTTTTTACAATTGTAATAATCACCCCTAGGACAACTTGCCATTAAATCTAGAAATACCAATAATTCCTCCTTTCAATCAGAAGCGCCGAGCCATTTACGCCGCCATACTCACGTCTTTCCGGACCCAGTTGTTATTGTGTTACACATTTTGGCATCACGCAGGCTACAATATAATGTCATTAATGAGAATAATCCAATTTACCACCGCGGCAGTCGGCAGGACTCCGCTCCGTCATCTGTAACGTTCAGAATTCTGCGTAATTAATAGTATTGTATTATTTGCCCTAAGATCTGACTGTCTCGTCTCAGACGCTTAGAGAGTGGCCTTCTGGGAAATAAGTCTCCAGATCTGTAATTAAACCAATCAGAATGTTATTTACAGTGAATTCAGGACAAGGAAAGCGCGCCGTACCCCACCGACGCCCCATTGTGTCATTACGATCATTGATAACCCCCTTTACTGGGGAGGAAATAAACTTTGTAATTATCTCAACAAAACCCACAATTATGGGACGTGAGTGACATGTTATAGGGCTCCAGTATGGAGATCAATGTCAGGAAAGGGGGAAAAAACACTATTGTACTTAAATTGGCCTTTAGGGGGGAAATAATGGATGTAGCAGAGCCGAATTTGTCGTTTAAGATCTTTTTGTACTTGGTAAACATCTGTTGTGTTAAAGGGATTCTACCATTAAAACCCTTTTTTTTGTGGATAAGACGTTGGAATAGTCTTTAGAAAGGCTATTCGTCTCTTACCTTTAGATGTGATCTCCGCCGCGCCGTTCCTTAGAAATACCGGTTTTTACCAGTATGCAAATTAGTTCTCTAGCAGCGATGGGGGCGGGCCCAAGCACTGGAAATGCAATGGGGGCGTCCCCACTGCTGCTGCCTCTATCTTCGGCTGGATCCTCTCCTTCTTTCATCGTCTTTCTTCGGCGTCACCTCCGACGCCTGCGCAGTGATACACTAGTAGAGCCGACTGCGCATGCACGCAATTGCGGCTTCGGAACTATGGCCGCCGGCCGGCGTGCGCAGTCAGCTCTACTAGTGTCTCACTGGCAAAGCCAACTGCGCAGGCATCGGAGGTGACCCTGAAGAAAGAAGGGGAGGATCCAGCCGAAGATAGAGGCGTCGCAAGATCGTGTTCTCGAGCAGCAGTGTTGACGTCCCCATCGCATTTTCAGCGCTGGGGCCCGCCCCCATCGCTGCGAGAGAACTAATTTGCATACTGGTAAAAACCAATATTTCTAAGGAACGGCGCGGCGGAGATCACATCTAAAGGTAAAAGACAAATAGCCTTTCCAAAGGATATTCCAACAAGTCTTATCCACAAAAAAAGAGGGTTTTAATGGTAGAATCCCTTTAAGCTGACAAACTCATCTTTGCTGCATCTATGTGATTTGGAACTGTAGGTGGGGATTTGTTAGGTATAATACAATGGGGCGGATTTAGAAAAAAAAAATGCCATCATTTTGGTGAAATCTGTGCCAAAAATAGGTGTACACGCCACATATATTGTTTCAGACACCTTTACGACTGGTCAGGTGAAGGGGCATGGTTTAGGGAAAAGGGTGTTGTCTACCAAGTAAGGGGCATGGCTTAAAGTCCAACATTGGGGCAAAGCCAACGATTATCAGCAAAAGCAGCACCTGGCTGATAACAGCGAGCAGTAGAATAAGCTATGTAACACCAATACGGCACTGTGAGATAGGCCCAGACCTCTAAACACCTTCACCAGCACCAATCACGAGGACAGATGGACTTTGCTGAATTTGGTGTCTGAGTTATCACCACCAGAAACTGTAGAGGAAATAAACGCTCCACTATCTGAAAACAAAACCCGAACCCACCATTAACTTACAGAGCAGATCTGAAACAGGAGAACAAATATCCAAGAAAATTTAGGAAAATTGGCATTACAAAGCCAATGTTCAGTTCCAGGCGGTCACGTTAAAGACAGAATCAGCAAAAAAACCGAGCAACCAGAAACAAACCAAAGGTCAGAAAAGCAATCGTGATCCGAATCAGAGCCAAACTAGAGTACTAAATTAGCAGGCACCTGGGTCAGGAGGAAGGGGTCTTACATATATATTCTAATTGAACAATCCCATGGAACTTCTGATATGGTACATGGTAACCTTATAGTATCTGAACTGAGAATTCTCCAGACCATATGGGGGTATAGTTGTTATTGGCCATAGATTGTTGATGGATGGAGGTCTCAGACTGTACTTTACTGTGCTGTACTTTGGCTATCTCCGATCTATTAGAATGAATGGGAGCATCATCCACCACCCGCCATACCTACATTAACCCTGGCTCCCATTCTCGGGATCGGTGGGGGTCTCAAAGGTCAGACACCCATCGATCAGATATTTATCCTCTATCCTATAAATAGCCACTTTAAAGGGTTCTTCCAGCCTAACGCGTTTATGACTAATCTGCTGGAGAGGTCATACGTAGTGAATCATGGAGTCCAACACTATGATCCACCCCACTAATTGCAACAATGAAGGATTCGTTCCCCCCACTGCAAAAATTCAGCTTGAAGGCATTTAAATGGAGAAGTGGTCAAGTATTGACTCTGATGTCCAGCTGTAGAGCGCACACTCGGCCACCACTGTCACCTTATGGCTAAGGATCATTGGGCCTGGGGAGAGTGTTGATTGCAGAGATTGGACCCTGCCAACCTAGCATGTATTGCCCTTACAGTGGACAGGTGATAAATACTTCAGACTGGAGTATCCCTTTAAGGAATTTCTCATCATCTGAGTAAGTGCTAACAATTGATGGCACCATTTCCAAGAAACGTGTCGCGTTGGAGCAGCCTTTGTTTTCTCTATGATAAAATCAATGCTGGGATCCAATATATAGGCAGAATAGCGGAGTAAGGTATGATGGGGCTTAGCTCTGCTTACATTATAAGCCAGGGGAGGACGATTGTACAAAACCTGTGCAGGAGCCCGAGATCCGGCGTGTCAATTTTCCTGAAGTGCGATGGGTCAGATTAGGGCCATTTGCATGGAGGAGTGCTTGTTTTCTTATTGGTAACAGATTTATGAAGCTAGAAGGTTTCGCATATCCCTTCATGTGAATAGCAGATAAGATAGCCATAGTCTGATAAAGCTTCTTAATGCTAAACATGGAGCCCCCTCCCCATCAATATCTATGAAAGGCAATGAGTTCTCAAGTATTATTGTCCAAAGGATTTGTGAAAAAACACAAGAGACATTTCATGCAAGACAGATGCTGCATCCCCGTCATCCAGCTAAATGCCACTGCAAAGTACAAGCTGTCCGCAACGCAGACTTAAAGAGCTATTCTGAGAGGCCCCATAGATGCAGCGAGGCTTACTGATCACAATTATAGGCTGCTGTGCTTTCCTGTCTGGTGGGAGTCAGAGCACTCTTCATCCTGAGCCTCCTGGTTCATGTACTGTATGTATACACGTCTGAACTATGGTGAAATGTATACATGAAGAGCACTAGGGTGCAGGGGCAGAGAGACTACAACTTCACATAACCATGCACAGTGCATGAACGTCATCCTCATGGCCTGTGGCTTTATGAGCACTGTAATGGAGGGAGAAGAGGGGAGAAGAGGAGAGAAGAGGAGAGAAGAGGAGAGAAGAGGAGAGGAGAGGAGAGAAGAGGAGAGGAGAGAAGAGGAGAGAAGAGAAGAGAAGAGAAGAGAAGATGAGAGGAGAGGAGAGAAGAGGAGAGAAGAGAAGAGAAGAGAAGAGAAGAGAAGATGAGAGGAGAGGAGAGAAGAGGAGAGAAGAGGAGAGAAGAGGAGAGGAGAGAAGAGGAGAGAAGAGGAGAGAAGAGAAGAGAAGAGAAGAGGAGAGAAGAGAAGAGAAGATGAGAGGAGAGGAGAGAAGAGGAGAGAAGAGGAGAGAAGAGGAGAGGAGAGAAGAGGAGAGAAGAGAAGAGAAGAGAAGAGGAGATGAGAGGAGAGGAGATGAGAGGAGAGGAGATGAGAGAAGAGGAGATGAGAGAAGAGGAGAGCAGAGGAGAGGAGAGGAGAGAATATGAGAATAGGGAAGAGAAGAGAAGAGAAGAGAAGAAGAGATGAAGAGAAGAGAATATGAGATGAAGAGAAGAAAAGAGAAGAGAACAGAAGAGAAGAGGAAATTGGAGAAGAGAAGAAGAAAATAGGAACGTGGAAAAGAGAATATGATAGAGGAAATAATAGGAGAGAACAGAAGAGAAGAAGAAAGGACAAGAGAATAGGAGAGAAGAGAATAGGAGAGAAGAGAATAGGAGAACGAAAAGAAGAAGGGGATAGGAGAGTAGAGAGGTGAGTATGAGAGTGCAGAAGCTAGCAGGAACTAGAATGGAGAATATGAACATGGAGTAGAGGAGAACAGGACACAAGAAAAAAAGGAGAAAAACATATGAAGGCAGAGGACATTAAAAGAGAATAAGAAAATTGCATTCGTATTACAGATGTATTCACCCTCAATTTAGTCTGAATTTGGTTGAGAACTCCAATTTGTCATAAAACCACCTCAATAGAATAATATACCAGCAAAACCTGTGATAGATCAGAATTCACGACATGGCCATTCAGTAGCAAAACATAAGCACATATAGCATATCATGTCATGACACAATATTGCAAAAACATGTTTTGAAAAGCTGGTTAACACATGAAACACATGTCTAGACATGTCCAACTAAAAGGAAAGGGACAGGAATGTGAAGAACAGTAGAGAAGAAGATAGTGGAGTGGAGGTGAAGAGGACAGGAGAGTGAAGTAGAATAGAGAAGAAGATAGTGGAGTAGAGGAGAAGATAGTGGAGTAGAAAAGAAGATAGTGGAGTAGAGAAGAAGACAGGAGAGTGAAGTAGAATAGAGAAGAAGATAGTGGAGTAGAGAAGAGGAGGACAGGAACGTGAAGTAGAGTAGAGAAGAAGATAGTGGAGTAAAGGAGAAGATAGTGGAGTAGAGGAGAAGATAGTGGAGTAGAGAAGAGGAGGACAGGAGAATGATGTAGAATATAGAAGAAGATAGTGGAGTAGAGAAGAGGAGGTCAGGAGCATGAAGCAGAGTAGAGAAGATCATAGTGGAGTAGAGAAGAGGAGGACAGGAGAGTGAAGTAGAATAGAGAAGAAGATAGTGGAGTAGAGGAGAGGAGGACAGGAGCGTGAAGTAGAGTAGAGAAGAAGATAGTGGAGTAGAGAAGAGGAGGACAGGAACGTGAAGTAGAGTAGAGAAGAAGATAGTGGAGTAGAGGAGAAGATAGTGGAGTAGAGGAGAAGATAGTGGAGTAGAGAAGAGGAGGACAGGAGAATGATGTAGAATATAGAAGAAGATAGTGGAGTAGAGGAGAGGAGGACAGGAGCGTGAAGCAGAGTAGAGAAGATCATAATGGAGTAGAGAAGAGGAGGACAGGAGAGTGAAGTAGAGTAGAGAAGATAGTGGAGTAGAGGAGAAGAGGACAGGGAGTGAAGTAGAATAGAGAAGGAGATAGTGGAGTAGAAAAGAATATAGTAGAGTAGAAGAGAAGATAGTGGAGTAGAAGAGAAAAGGAGAATGGAATAAAGGAGGACGGGGTGGATGGATGATAGCTTTATAGAAGAGCAAAGAACAGGATAATAGAGCGGAGAAGAGAACAGAAGGCGGGAGGAGAGGATGAGCGCAGCATAGAAGAGAGGAGTCAAGGACTTGAGATGAGAGAGGAACAGAAGGGAAGAAAAAGCAGGTCAGAAGAGAAGAGAAGAAAATAAGAATAGAGGAGATTTGAGGGAAAAGAGAAGAAGATAAAAGAGCAGAGTAGAGGAAAAGAAGACAGAACAGGAGCGTGGGGTAGAAATGGGCCGAGCGTACAATGTGGTCAGGCTCACACCTGCTGCTCATGATCTGGATTTTCTAGATTATGTTTTGAAATCTGCAACAAATCTCACAACCCTTTGCATCCCATGTATATGAATAGGATTTCTGGACATTTTCCACAACAATCCTCCACTGCTGCAGAGAAGTTTAATGTTTCGTATTTCTGCAGATTTCACATGGCAACGCCGAGCACCATCGACTAACAAACCGCACGTCCCTGACAGAAGTCCAAGGGCCACCTCAGATTATGGCTACAATTATCTGACTTATGAACATAACCCCAAAGAAAAGGAGACTGGACAAGAGAAGATTGGTTAAGAAGTATCAAGAGATCTTCCACTAAGCAAATGTTACTCATTAGTCTGATTAAGAAAGTTCAAGAGCCCAGGTGCAGCACGAGAGAAGTCTAGTAGATATAAGAGGGAGATTATCATAAGACGTAGATCATTAAGAGGACCCCGGGCACAAGAGGGCCGGTAAAGAGCCAGAAGTGAGCACGGTATAAGTATACACACAGTGTACGGTTTTCTTATTTAGATTTTTTCAGTACAATGGTTTCTTTCCACCTCAGATCCTCCAGCCCCCACCCCTAGATGGAATAGTAGGTTGTGTATGAAGTATAAGACGCATACAAGGGAAGGAACGAGACTGTATCCTGTATGTAGCCGCTTCCACCATGTGGCGGTATTTTACGTAGCATTTCCTCCCTCTCGGCCATTACCTGGGCTCTGTGCCGTACAGAATGAGACGGTAAATCCTGAGTCTTTCAGGCCCATTGACTCTTCGGTGAGGTTGTCGGCAAGTCGTTTAATAAGAGTAACGTGGTAAATAGCATCGGAATTAATTGCGGCCACAAAATATTTATTATGCCTTTTTATCGCCCTCATCACACAAACCTCTTAGAGGAGCCGCTATTATAGCGCGGGCACATCTGCCGGATTCCAGCGACACTCCATCTGTCCCTATGTTCGGGGATGTCACTCTCAGACCTAATGAACACAACTCCCCCCCCCCTCTATTTGGTCAATTAGACAATGCGGTCTTAAAGGACCCCCTGCTTCATTTTCGAAACCTTGCAACAATGTTACCCAAACAATAGGTCTCGGCGAGGGATCAGGGATTTGTTACAAATTGGGTTGGTTAGAAATTTTCCAAAAATTGTGGGTTCTTGGACTTGAGATTTTTTGGGTTCACTACCCATAGATTGTTATTATTCTCTGGGGTCAATTTAGAAAATAATATGACGCACAGGGGAGGTCCGGAAAAGTAAAAAACCTAATGTTACGTTCCTTTCCTCACCACTCCGGGACTCCATTGAGGCATCTCATCAGTCACGTTGATGCCCCTTGTGACCACTTTGGCCCAATTCTGTCACCATTATAATTGATGTCATAGAAGAGACAAGAGGGATGCTGGGGCAACACGGTGGCTCAGTGGTTAGCACTGAAGCCTTGCAGCGCTGGAGTCCTGTGTTCGAATTCCACCAAGAACAACATCTGCAAGGAGTTTGTATGTTCTCCCTGTGTTTGCGTGGATTTCCTTCCATTCTGCAAAGACATACTTAAAGGAAAAAAAAATGTACATTGTGATCCCTATATGGAGCTCACAATCTACATGAGATGCCCGAAAATGAAGACTGGATACCATGGTGAAGAATCTCACCCATCAACAGTCTCGACCCAGATAATCCGTAATCCCTTACGACATAGAGTACACAATTCAAGACCATCTATAAGGCAGATAACAACAATGTGTCCAGTGGCGCCACCATGTTTTACTGGTTATCTGTGGTTATTGCAGGTGGCATTGTTTCCCCTGACAATTGAGACTCAGTCTTTGGGACTCCAGTGCCTGGTGTTTGCCTATTTGCTTAGAGAAAATAGCAGTGATCCTCATGGGATGATCCATTTTAAGCCCTGCCCCATCCCCAACCCATGAATACAGTAGCCACGCCTACAAAACCACCCCTGAGTATTCACACTTATAAAGGCTAGAAAGGAAAGAATAGCAGAGAGCATGCAGTACGCTCTCAGTAGGACATGTACTGGCTATAGTGTAGGGAGACAATGTTCAGTGTACAGAAGGCGACGCTGTCACCGGCACTGCTGCATCTGACAAAGGTCTGTGACAAATATCCAGGATCCCACCACTCTGCTGCTCCCATAATGAAAACTAATGTATTCCCCCAGACCTCAGACAAGGAGCGGCTGCTCAGAATTAACCAAGAGCAATGGGAGAGACGAGATCAGCATTTGTGCTGTCTAAGTAGGAGTTGGGAACTCTGAGGCCTATACTTAAAGGGGTCCTCCAGAAATGTATATCTAGCACCCTGTGGAGCATCTGCTCCATATACCACTAGTTATTTGTTACATTACAAGATTGAAGGCCTATAAGACGCATGAAGGTGAAGCCATTCCATAAGTGACCCAAAGATAGATATACAGTAAGTGTATATACATAGATGCAGCAGGGCTGAGTTTGTCATCATGATATTACAATGTATTATATGTGATTTTTCCATAGATCAGCCTATTTACTTACTGTTTTAACTTACTGAGATATCACAGTGACCTTAAATGTGTGCAGATGTAGCAGGGCCGAATTTGTTAGCGCAGCAGAGCTGAGTACGTTATTGTGATATCACAATGTGATTTTCCAGAGGTCAGCCTATTTACTTACTGCAATAACTTACTAAAATATTGCAGTGCCTTTAAGTACAGTATATACTGGTGAAGCAGAGCTGAATATGTACAGTATATACAGATGCAGCAGAGCTCAGTATATACAGTATAACAGATGCAGCAAAGTTGAGTATATACAGTATATACGGATGCAGCAAAGTTGAGTATGTACAGTATATACAGATGCAGCAAAGTTGAGTATGTACAATATATACAGATGCAGCAGAGTTGAGTATATACAGTATATACAGATGCAGCAGAGCTGAGTATGTACAGTATATACAGATGTAGCAGAGCTGAGTATGTACAGTATATACAGATGTAGCAGAGCTGAGTATGTACAGTATATACAGATGCAGCAAAGTTGAGTATGTACAGTATATACAGATGCAGCAGAGCTGAGTATGTACAGTATATACAGATGCAGCAAAGTTGAGTATGTACAGTATATACAAATGCAGCAAAGTTGAGTATGTACAGTATATACAGATGCAGCAGAGCTGAGTATGTACAGTATATACAGATGTAGCAGAGCTGAGTATGTACCTTATATACAAATGCAGCAGAGTTGAGTATGTACAGTATATACAGATGCAGCAGAGCTGAGTATGTACAGTATATACAGATGTAGCAGAGCTGAGTATGTACAGTATATACAAATGCAGCAGAGTTGAGTATGTACAATATATACAGATGCAGCAGAGTTGAGTATATACAGTATATACAGATGCAGCAGAGCTGAGTATGTACAGTATATACAGATGTAGCAGAGCTGAGTATGTACAGTATATACAGATGCAGCAAAGTTGAGTATGTACAGTATATACAGCTGCAGCAGAGTTGAGTATGTACAGTATATACAGATGCAGCAGGGTTGAGTATGTACAGTATATACCGATGCTGCAGAGCTGAGTATGTACAGTATATACAGTTGCAGCAGAATTGAGTATGTACTGTATATACAGATGCAGCAGAGCTGAGTATGTACAGTATATACAGATGTAGCAGAGCTGAGTATGTACAGTATATACAAATGCAGCAGAGTTGAGTATGTACAATATATACAGATGCAGCAGAGTTGAGTATATACAGTATATACAGAAGTAGCAGAGCTGAGTATGTACAGTATATACAGATGTAGCAGAGCTGAGTATGTACAGTATATACAGATGCAGCAAAGTTGAGTATGTACAGTATATACAGATGCAGCAAAGTTGAGTACGTACAGTATATACAGATGCAGCAGAGTTGAGTATGTACAGTATATACCGATGCTGCAGAGCTGAGTATGTACAGTATATACAGTTGCAGCAGAGTTGAGTATGTACTGTATATACAGATGCAGCAGAGTTCAGTATGTACAGTATATACAGATGCAGCAGAGCTGAGTATGTACAGTATATACAGATGCAGCAGAGCTGAGTATGTACAGTATATACAGATGCAGCAGAGCTGAGTATGTACAGTATATACAGATGCAGCAGAGCTGAGTATGTACAGTATATACAGATGCAGCAGTGTTCAGTACGTTATTGTGATCCGTGCTTTTCCATAGATCCGCTTAATAACTTACTGTAAGATATCTCAGAATAGAAAATAAGCAGTTCAATGACAAATTCAGCTCTGCTACATCGGTATATTTTGCTGTAAAATAAAACCTAGGAAAGTGACAATTTCACTTTAAAGACTTGCGCTTGCCTACTAAGACGTGCTTATAAACCCTTAAAGTCGTGAGCATACGAGACCAGGCGTCTTCATTCTCGGAGGGCGGCGAGCGTCTCGTCTTATTATTTATGCACTGATCTTGTTACGATTACAAACCCGTTCGACGCAGGTGACTTATTAAATATCCTGTACGAAATAAAAATAAAAGCTGCCCATTTTCTGTTTATTATTGCGAAACGCATCCACGTTTATGACAGCCGTAACCCGGCTCGCAATGCCGTTCTTCCCATTAGATGTCAACCACAGTTTGTGATATCCAAGGCTGCCCTCTGCTGGAAGTTCATGGAAGTGCAGCCATATATTTTTTTTATTTTTTTTTTAAATCCCATTCAAAGCAAATTTTATAGAACCCAATACAAGATATGACAAATCAGATTTCAGCGGAGATATAGGTTTTATATTATGGAAATGTACTTGGGAGTTAGCGTTCTCGCTGTGAATTATTCCGCCACATGTAGAGAATTTGTGCTCTTCACTCCATACAAGGACTGTATATTTTTTAATACTGCAGAGATTCGGCACACATTGATTTTGTTAGCAAGAAATGACTGCATGGGTATGTGCTGGATGTTACCCAGACACGTACTCCTGAATACATAGCAGTACGGTAGGGGGGAGTCAGGGATACTTAAAGTGAATGTCCGCATTTTACTGCCAAGTCATTTCTAGATAGAAAATGATGTGCCGAGTAATATCCTAATATAGGTTTATAATGGCCAAGGCTCAGTTTTTCTGATGCAGAGCTCCAAAACCCCTGCTATAGACATAGATTTAAAATACATCTACACTACCTTTTGCCACCACTAGGGGGAGCTTGTGAGCTGACTGCATACTGTGTTATTTAGCTCAGTGCATCTTCATACACAACATGCTCCCCTGGAGCCCTGACTATTTTCAGATCGCGAGGGGGGCAGAAGTCTTACTCTTCCACCCCCGCAGATGCTCTGACTCTTGGTCACATGACCAACTGTGCTCTTCTCTATAGACCTGCAACAGTAGAGTAGAATAGAGCAGAGTAGGTGATGTCAGGGAGGGGGCCTGGTGTGTGGGGGGAAATGGGACCACAGGGCTTAAGGTGAGTAGAGGGGGGGCCCAGATTGCACATGGGGAAGGAAGGGGGGGGGGGTTAGGGTCACCGGGGTCACGGGTGGCTGGTGATGGGGGGGAAGGGGAGATTTAGGAGGTCACTGTAATCTCTAAATGGGGGCAGGGGGCCGGGCGAGCGAGTGGTGGGTAAGGGCAGGGCCGGGGGCATGGGTAGCGGGAAAGGGGGAGCCGAGGCGCAGTAGCGAGGCCGTGGCCTCCCGACCCACCATCCTGTAGGAGGGGCCCGCGGCGGCCATAAGGAAAGGGACGTGAGGGGCCACGGGCCGCGCTGCAGGTGGTTCACGCCAGGGTCAGGGGGGCTGCGGACGAAGCCGCGGGTACAGCTAGTTAGTAATAAAGCTAATCCAGTGCTGGGGTTTGGGGTTATCAGTATCATTTTGGTGGGGGTCTGACACATGTCGCCCCCACTGATAAGGTGATTGGAGAGGCTGTGACACTAACCAGAATCATGCTAGCTCAGTCCTATTGACTTGAATAGGACAACACTGGAAACAGGCCATTTGACTTATGAACGTGACGTCATAGGCCTGTGAAGCGGAAGCAGAACCATCCTCAACTTTGTGCAAAATTTGTTAAGGACTTCAATTTTTATGATTCAAATTCAGTACAATATTGTGACCTGCTAGGAAAAGCCTAAACAGGCTGCAGTGCAAATTACAACCACCGGGTGGCCACATAGAGACACATAAAGTAGAAGCAACTCCTGACAGAGTATCTCAAAATCAAGACTGTTTGAAGGAATTGTTATAAAATGGAAAACTTTGGAGTAAATTTAAATTTGGAGGCCAAAATACACGTTACTCTTTGGAGCAATGAGAGCTTTGTCACTGACCTCTTTGGAGCAATGGTAACACCCTTGCTAACTTGCCAATGGACAAAATCAGTGATATGTTGGCAATGGAGGCAGCGATTCACACGGGGATAGTACTACTAGATTCGGGTGATCTATCAGGTGATATGCCAGAATTTGGTGAGAAACTCCCTTCAAGGTGCACTATAGACATGACCAGTGCAAGGGTTAAATCTGCCCCATATAGTGTAATATGAACATGATATCACCGGAGTTTGCACTGGTACAACAAGCCTGTCAGATACATTTCCGAGAGATGAAACGTAATCCATATTCTTGTTAGTACGAAACTGATTAAAAAAAAAACGTAACAGAATCAGTCTCCCACCTGTGCGCCGTAATCCGGTAAATGAGACAGATCTTTATCTGCTTAGGAGGAAAGCGAGACAGCTGCGACGCTTTGATGTGCCGGTATGGTTCACAAAACATTATCTGTTACTAATGCGATTTAATTGCCGCTTCTTTGTGTAATGGATAATTATAGGTTAAACGAAACCTGTCCACAGTATACAATGTAGGAACCGTATACAAGGAAGACGTCTATAGGTGGCGGCCATTCATCGTGCCGAGCCCATAGCGCTGCGCCTTATCGTCATCTTCGAGAAGACGGAGAGAAGATTAATTACAATAATCTATTCAAATTTATTTCTAGGAAAGATCGTTTGCATATCATTTTACTTGACAATTATTACAACGATTGTTTTTTCAATTTTTAAGATTTTATGGCATCAAAAATTAGAAATACAAGCTGCGAGAAGAGACTGACGGCACTTTTGGTCAAGGCTCCCGAAGGGGAAGATGGAACCCAAGACCGAAAGATGGGTAGACTTCCTAGTTTATAAGTGGTGGGTAATGGGAATGGGCAGGAGGTGTCAGATGGGAGGAGCTTATAGATTAAACTGATTATCGGAGAGGACAACGAGGACAACACTAAGATGGTAGAGTGGTCGGTAAGTTGGGTATTGGAGAAGATTGGTGGGACATCATGGGATAGTGGGTAATTCTATGGCCACATGAATTGTAGGCTACTGGATGATTTTAAGATGGGCCATGGAGGATGATGGGCATTAGAGTATGATGAGGGGCAATAAGAGGGTACAAGTAGAGTCATGGAGGAAAGGGTATTAATTGGGTAGGGACTGCCAGGGTTAGGAAGAACCTTAAAGGGAACTGAGAATTGAAGGAGACCAAGACTAAAGCCAGTTTTAGTAGAGAGGAAGGCAAGTATTGGAAGATATTGTTTGGTTATGGAGGAAAGGGTATGAAATGAAACGGTAGGGATCACCAGGGTTTGGAAGGGCTAATGTCAACTAAGAACTGACGGTGGTCAAGACTAGAGTCAGGAATCAGTAGAGTCTCGGGATGAAGAAGAATAAGGGAGAGACCTGGTCTAAGTGCTCAAGAATTGAAGGGAACCAGATATTGGAAAGATCTAGGGGAAAACTGGTTATAGAAGAGGGTCATAGAGTTCTCCAAGTTTAGAAGAGGGAAATCACATGGCCTACATTTAGTAGAAGGCCATGGAGTGATCAAAGTTTTGACAAGGGCCATGGATTAGTCAATGTTTAGAACAAAGGTTTAGAGTGAACAAGTTTATTGGTGATCCAAGTATAGAAGGGGGCTGGAAAGTAATCCAAATTTAGTAGAGGACCATGGAGTGATCCAAGTTTAGAAGTTAACTATGGAGTGTCCAGATTTGAAACAGTTCTATGGAGCAATCTAATTTAAAAAGATGACTAGGGATTGATCCAAGTTTAGAAGAAGGCAATGGAGAGATAAAAGATTAGAAGAGAGCCATAACAATTAGAGATGAGTGAACCATGAAATATTCGAGATTCGAGATTCGAGTAGAGCCTCAATATTCGACTACTCGATTGAATATCAAATCCCATTATAGTCTATGGGAAAAAATGCTCGTTTCAGGGGAAACCACTATTCGACTAAAGGAGAGTCACCAAGTCCACGAGTAGCAGGAGAGTGTTTAGGAGGAGCGCTGTGCAGTTAAAGCGCATGGACCTCATTATAGTCTATGGGGTCCGAGCGCTTTAACTGCACAGTGCTTGCAGTTGTGCTGATAAAAAGTAAGCTTCCTCGTAACAGCAAGCTGCCAGCTCTCCTGACTAGCAAGGACGAGCCTGCTGCAAATCAACGCTGGCTCTACAGCAGGCTCATCCTTGCTAGTCGGGAGAGCTGGCAGCTTGCTGTTATGAGGCAACTGACTTTTTTGTCATAGGAATGAATTGACCAGCGTTGATTGGCCAGTGTACAGCATTCGGCCAATCAACGCTGGTCCTGCCGGAGGCTCGTCTGTGACGAGGCGGGGTCTAAAATCGGACCACAATGGAGACTGCTGTGGTCCGATCTTAGACTCCACCTCCTAACAGACGAGCCTCCGGTAGGACCAGGGTTAAATGGCCGAATGCTGTACACTGGCCAATCAACGCTGGTCAATTCATTCCTATGTGAAAAAGTAAGCTCCCTCATAACAGCAAGCTGCCAGCTCTCCCGACTAGCAAGGACGAGCCTGCTGCAGAACCAGCGTTGATTTTCCGAATGTTATACACTGTATAGTATTCGGCCAATCAACGCTGGCTCTGAATCGAATATTTACTGCGAATCGCTAGTAGTATTCGATCGAGTATGAATATTTTGATTACCGTAGTATTCGATCAAATACTACTCGCTCATCTCTAATAACAATACATAAGAAGAAGACCATGCAAAGACAACATTTTTAGAAGAGGCCCTTAGAGTGATACAAATTTGGAAGAGGGCTATGGGTGTTCCATGTTTAGAAGAGGGACATGTGGTCATCCAAGCTTAGAGGTGGACCATGGGTTGGTCCAAGTTTAGAGGAGGGCCTTGGAGAGATGTAAGTTTAGAAGAGAGCCATGAAGAGACTCAAGTTTAGAAGAAGGCCACAAACTAAACCAGGTAGAGAAGAGGGCCAAGAGTAGAAGTAGGTCCTAGAGGGCAATGGCTATTGTAATAGGGCCATGAAGGATCAGAATATCAAAGAAGGCCAAGCGAGTAGCAGGTTAACAAGCTGGTAATTATTTCAACAACCCACTGACACCACCACTTGGAGAATGTCATACTTTCAGCTTTGGAGATCACACCACTTTTCTGTCCGCCCGCCCGCTGCCAGAGAGTGATGGACCGCCAAAAAAAAACATTTGTTAAGTATTCATTTATGTGGTTTCCGACCAGTAATGGAAGGGTTAATTAGACCTTAATGGAATTAAATGACGTCACGGCACTAATTAGGCCATATTTATGGCGCTGACCAAATAGCCGTCATAAATTACACATAAAAGAAGCATAAAACCGAACCCCGATGTACGACCAAGTCTCTAATGGCTCTGAGTGCTTTATGTAACACTTAGACTGTATGTGCCATAAACATAATTTGCTATTACGGCTTCAAGTGCAGCCTGTGTGCTCCTCCATTACTGGTCCGCGATACATATTTGTATAACCTCTCCTGATCTTCTGCGCTTAGATTGCACTTAGATGTCTTACCCCTTTCTTCTTTTATGATTTCATCAGACCTTGTACATACTCTTTTGTTGACTTCATAAGAAGAGAAGCTCTTGGTACCTTATAATGCTGTGTAATATAGAACAGGTCTCTTGTGGAGAGAGGGAAGGGGAGCTTTATTCCAACTTCTTAAGAACTTCATAAATTACTTAAGTTGCATTGACCAGATTGAACATTTCTCATAATACATAACTATTGTATCAGGTCTTCAATAAAGTCTTTATATAATGGAGAGAATAAGGAAACAGGAAAATCACAGGAGTGGGAAGGTAAAGTATGGGAATGCACATCTAAGTGAAGGACTTCTATGGGCTGACTAGTATAGGTCTATAATACTGTACAAATATACAAGAATATAACTACTATAATACTACCTCCTATGTACAAGAATATAACTACTATAATACTACTCCTATGTACAAGAATATAACTACTATAATACTACTCCTATGTACAAGAATATAACTACTATAATACTACCTCCTATGTACAAGAATATAACTACTATAATACTACTCCTATATACAAGAATATAACTACTATAATACTGCTCCTATGTACAAGAATATAACTACTATAATACTACTCCTATGTACAAGAATATAACTACTATAATACTACCTCCTATGTACAAGAATATAACTACTATAATACTACTCCTATGTACAAGAATATAACTACTATAATACTACCTCCTATGTACAAGAATATAACTACTATAATACTACCTCCTATGTACAAGAATATAACTACTATAATACTGCTCCTATGTACAAGAATATAACTACTATAATACTGCCCCCTATGTACAAGAATATAACTACTATAATACTACTCCTATGTACAAGAATATAACTACTATAATACTACCTCCTATGTACAAGAATATAACTACTATAATACTACCTCCTATGTACAAGAATATAACTACTATAATACTGCTCCTATGTACAAGAATATAACTACTATAATACTGCCCCCTATGTACAAGAATATAACTACTATAATACTGCTCCTATGTACAAGGATATAACTACTATAATACTACCTCCTATGTACAAGAATATAACTACTATAATACTGCTCCTATGTACAAGAATATAACTACTATAATACTACCTCCTATGTACAAGAATATAACTACTATAATACTACCTCCTATGTACAAGAATATAACTACTATAATACTGCTCCTATGTACAAGAATATAACTACTATAATACTACTCCTATGTACAAGAATATAACTACTATAATACTACCTCCTATGTACAAGAATATAACTACTATAATACTACTCCTATGTACAAGAATATAACTACTATAATACTGCTCCTATGTACAAGAATATAACTACTATAATACTACTCCTATGTACAAGAATATAACTACTATAATACTACCTCCTATGTACAAGAATATAACTACTATAATACTGCTCCTATGTACAAGAATATAACTACTATAATACTACCTCCTATGTACAAGAATATAACTACTATAATACTGCTCCTATGTACAAGAATATAACTACTATAATACTACTCCTATCTACAAGAATATAACTACTATAATACTGCTCCTATGTACAAGAATATAACTACTATAATACTACTCCTATGTACAAGAATATAACTACTATAATACTACCTCCTATGTACAAGAATATAACTACTATAATACTACTCCTATGTACAAGAATATAACTACTATAATACTACTCCTATGTACAAGAATATAACTACTATAATACTACTCCTATGTACAAGAATATAACTACTATAATACTACCTCCTATGTACAAGAATATAACTACTATAATACTACTCCTATGTACAAGAATATAACTACTATAATACTACTCCTATGTACAAGAATATAACTACTATAATACTGCTCCTATGTACAAGAATATAACTACTATAATACTGCTCCTATGTACAAGAATATAACTACTATAATACTGCCTCCTATGTACAAGAATATAACTACTATAATACTACTCCTATGTACAAGAATATAACTACTATAATACTACTCCTATGTACAAGAATATAACTACTATAATACTACTCCTATGTACAAGAATATAACTACTATAATACTACTTCTATGTACAAGAATATAATTACTATAATACTACTCCTATATACAAGACTATAACTACTATAATACTACCTCCTATGTACAAGAATATAACTACTATAATACTGCTCCTATGTACAAGAATATAACTACTATAATACTACTCCTATGTACAAGAATATAACTACTATAATACTACTCCTATGTACAAGAATATAACTACTATAATACTACTCCTATGTACAAGAATATAACTACTATAATACTGCTCCTATGTACAAGAATATAACTACTATAATACTGCTCCTATGTACAAGAATATAACTACTATAATACTGCCTCCTATGTACAAGAATATAACTACTATAATACTACTCCTATGTACAAGAATATAACTACTATAATACTACTCCTATGTACAAGAATATAACTACTATAATACTACTCCTATGTACAAGAATATAACTACTATAATACTACTTCTATGTACAAGAATATAATTACTATAATACTACTCCTATATACAAGACTATAACTACTATAATACTACCTCCTATGTACAAGAATATAACTACTATAATACTACTCCTATGTACAAGAATATAACTACTATAATACTACTCCTATGTACAAGAATATAACTACTATAATACTACTCCTATGTACAAGAATATAACTACTATAATACTACTTCTATGTACAAGAATATAATTACTATAATACTACTCCTATATACAAGACTATAACTACTATAATACTACCTCCTATGTACAAGAATATAACTACTATAATACTGCTCCTATGTACAAGAATATAACTACTATAATACTACTCCTATGTACAAGAATATAACTACTATAATACTACCTCCTATGTACAAGAATATAACTACTATAATACTGCTCCTATGTACAAGAATATAACTACTATAATACTGCTCCTATGTACAAGAATATAACTACTATAATACTGCCTCCTATGTACAAGAATATAACTACTATAATACTACTCCTATGTACAAGAATATAACTACTATAATACTACTCCTATGTACAAGAATATAACTACTATAATACTACTCCTATGTACAAGAATATAACTACTATAATACTGCTCTTATGTACAAGAATATAACTACTATAATACTACTCCTATGTACAAGAATATAACTACTATAATACTACTTCTATGTACAAGAATATAATTACTATAATACTACTCCTATATACAAGACTATAACTACTATAATACTACCTCCTATGTACAAGAATATAACTACTATAATACTGCTCCTATGTACAAGAATATAACTACTATAATACTACTCCTATGTACAAGAATATAACTACTATAATACTACTCCTATGTACAAGAATATAACTACTATAATACTACTCCTATGTACAAGAATATAACTACTATAATACTGCTCCTATGTACAAGAATATAACTACTATAATACTGCTCCTATGTACAAGAATATAACTACTATAATACTGCCTCCTATGTACAAGAATATAACTACTATAATACTACTCCTATGTACAAGAATATAACTACTATAATACTACTCCTATGTACAAGAATATAACTACTATAATACTACTCCTATGTACAAGAATATAACTACTATAATACTACTTCTATGTACAAGAATATAATTACTATAATACTACTCCTATATACAAGACTATAACTAGTATAATACTACCTCCTATGTACAAGAATATAACTACTATAATACTGCTCCTATGTACAAGAATATAACTACTATAATACCACCTTGTGTGGACATTAGTATTGATCTGTATTAGTTTTGTTCCTATGTGACACACTTTGCTCTTTTATACAATAATTGGACAATATGACTGTGTTTCAGGTCTGTAGGTGGAATCACTGATCTGAATATCTAAGAACATGCAGTAGAGTTGGCGGTGTCAGCCATACCGTACACGCTGTACATTGTGAATGCGGTCTAATTAGCTCTATATATCCTCCTGTACATTGTCTATTTAATAGACTGCCTACCTGTCACGCTTTTATTAGACTGTTTTTAAATTGGACGTATAAAACAGGTTAGAGCGCGGAGTTGCGAGTAATAAAAGAAGACTCCGCTTTACATTTTCATAAGTCAGATGGGATTTCAAAGAGGTTATGTTGGGCGGTTTATTGCCAGCAAAATTGGAATTTTATAATGTTGACTGTATTTATGACGAGACGACGCATCGTTTATTTCACAAAATAAACCAGGAAAGTCGTAAAATTACATGTTGCTTTAACAACTAGTTAAATGGCTAAAGGGCAGGAGATTGTTTCCAGATACAAGACGCTCTCTCATGACAAAAAGTCACAAAAAAAACCCTGTGTAACCAGGGGGGTAAATAGGGACAAGTAGAGACCCCACCTGCTCACCATACCGCATA